>NC_142712.1:29625870-29779857 GCF_055471065.1 Atractosteus spatula
CCTTTTAGCAACCATCGTTAAACTTAAAGAGTATTACTTTTAAGTACGAAATCACAGTTTAAGATCAAGTATGCAATCAACCCGGTAGATTGCAAAAGATCACAAAACAATCAAGCACTGCTTAAAGAGCAAGGGGAACTTTTTCTTTCGGCTTTCAGCACACTGTATTATCGTGAATGAAACCCGCGGCGTTTTACTGTATATTGAATTATTCCGCTTGGTTGATTCATTTCAGTCTTGCCACGCCCGTGCCAGGGACGCCAAATATGTAGTGTTTCATAGCCGTTCAGGGACGCCAAATATGTAATCATAGTGGCTCTCTGAAGGCACCAGTTCTGTAGGGTTTGGGCATTTACTGAGACAATTTTCAATTGTAGCAGTAAATCACAAAGTTGATTCTTTTGATGGCTTTAGAATCCAACCATGCGACATAACTCAAACAACGCGCACACACAGGTACTAATACACGAGGATACATTTATTAATACATAGAATATGCATGTAAACCTAACAGATCTTATCGAGAGGGTTATCAGAATACAAAAGGTATATATTCAATCAGTTACGAAGTGTTACACATAACAAGAGGACATACGTTCAGTATATCATTCATTAAGACCGTTTCGTAAATGAACTTGGTTATAACTTCTACATTAGATACTCAAAACAAGTACATAACTCTTAGGAATTAAATTGATATCAACTGGTTGGGATAACAATTGAATTCTCGAGCTGTAATGCAGTGAAGTTGAATACTCATCCAATTTCTGGGGATTCAGATCTCCTGCGGGCACAAAGAAACAGTTGCAGGCTGTTGCTGTCCAATCCGTGCTCTCTGGCTCCGTGCCAGGCTGTGCTGTGCGGCTTGCGACGGTGCGCTGCTGATGCTCACTGGCCGGCTAGTTAGTGTTGGTTTTAACTAGCAAAGTTTGTGCACAGGAGAAAAGATGACTGTGGATCCCAGCAAGTCAGGAAGAGGACCGGTTCGTTCCTGATGAAGAGCTAGTTCTGAATAGTGATTCAGCTGTCCACAGTTCTGACCTGTCCACGAGGCCTGCTGCTGGTTACTCTCTGGCAACCTCCACTCTAGACTCTTAGAACAAAGGAAAGTTCTGGCACTCGGACACACTGGCCGTTCCGTGGTTGTCCGGGCTGAGTCTCGGGATGGTCAGGAGGCGCGCTGCGAGAATGTCCTGCCCTTGGGAGCATTCTGCTCCTGGGCCGTCCTGCCCTGGAATTCTCCTTTGAATTCCCTTTAGAACAGTCCACAGAATCCTCTCCAGAATCTTACTGAATCTCCCGAATCTGAATCTCACTGAATCTGAATCTCTGTGTTGCCTGTTTTTACCTGGAGGAACTTCAGCTCATTGATTGGCTGAAAGTTCCATGGGCATCAGAGTCCCACGTGGGTTACTCGGCCCTACCAGTCCCTGATTGGTTGATCACAGTGAGATATGAGTCACTTAGTCCTGACACTTAGTAATGCAGTCCAGATGTCCATCCGGCACTCCCTAGACTGATAGGCGCCAGTGGATGACCATTGATCATGATAGCCAGACTTAGCTAAGTGCATCCCCCTTTGGGAGCTGTCCTAGGAAACCTTAAATCACCCTGCACTAATGGTCTCTCTGTGGCTGCTCCATAGAGATGAACAGAGAAATGGCGCCTCATTTGGGAAGCTCAGAAACACTTAATTCTGCCTTATTATTAAGCCTCGACGCTACAAGTGTCTACAGAAAGCGTATACCCCCTTGAACTTTGTTCAGTTTGTTGCGCCAGTCACTTAAATGAGGACTTCGTTCTCACACCACATATTTTATACCACTTTTAATGGGAAAAAATGAAACCTTACAATTGTATACATTTTCACCCACGTGTTCATATTTGGTAGAAGCCCTTTTCACAGCAATTTCAGCTGTGAGTCTGTTGGTATAGGGCTCCACCACCTCTGCACCCCCAAGATTTGACAATATTTGAGAATTTGAGAAGTCTGTCTGGTTTAGCTGAAGAATCAGCTAAGGTAAGTTTCAGCGTTTCATTTGGCTGTGTATACCTTTTACTTTTTAACTTTTTTTTGGAATATACTAAACTTAATTGTTATCATATACTCTTTTTCAAATACCTATTAGAATATGATTTGCACAAAACCCAAAAGAAATACAGTTCAGGACTTTCATGAATCTAGTTAAAGCAATTTTAAAGTGAGCTGACCAATAACTACTGTAAATCTATAGAACAAAAACAAACAGTAAAACTAAAACACAGATCTCTTAGCTTCCTATTGCATGAAGCAGATGACTGAATGACCAAGCCTAACTAGTAGCCAGAACCCCAGTTAACCCTCCGTAACACAAAGTTTAACTACACGACAGGAACTCTTTCGCACTGAGTGAAAATCATAAATGGATCCATAACTTTACATCATTTTACTATGTTGTGCCAATACCTGCATTTACATTTAGAACTAATGATGTCATAGAACACGGACCAGCATCACAGGAGTTCCAAGTGTCTCCAAGGAGACAACAGAACCTCAGTTGTGTTTAATATACACACTTTGAAACATACTGTAACACTCAGTTAACATGTCTGGTTTCGTTGAAGAATCGGCTAAGGTAAGTTTCAGGGTTTAATGGTGGGATGGTACCTGTGCTTTTTTCCCCCAACCGTTAGAATATGATTCGCACCAAACCGAAAAGAAATACTGCACAGTTCAGGAACTTCATGAACCTAGCAACTGTAAAATAAGCTTACAAACAACTGAATTGAAATGCAAAAAAGTTCAGAGAAAGGCACAAACTATGTTTACTTGGGGTTTACAAAATTAAAGCTAACTCATATTGTAATGATAAACAATCATGCTGCCAATTTACAGAGAAATATCATGTTTTTGGAATAATGTATTATTTGTTATATAGGAACCCAGTATAATGGAATCCCTTGCGATCCTGTCTGCAGAGATAAAGGTTAGCATTTTTTTCTCTTGAGCTCTGTCATTCCCAGAAATATAATGAACAGAAATATATTTTGCCAATCTTTTCATAGTAATCCAAACAACTCTGCGTGTATCTGACATTTGTAATATTTATCTACCGCAGTATAACTTTTCTGGCAAGGTGATTGGTATTGTACCTTGAAAGAAAACTGATTGGAAATGTCATGTACTCTATGGTTTCTATTGATGTCAAGTGGCAAATGTTGACTGGTGATGTTATGTGAATCTTAAGAAATGCTCTTTTTCAATCGTGTCTATGTTTCTCAGAATTTGAGACAGAGAGGTCAATCTCTGCAATCCGAGCTGAGGGCATTTCTTGGAATGGATAGGTAAGAGCAACGTGTTCTTTGATATTCTCTTAAGACTCTTCGCCAGATTTAACGATGAAAAATGTCAATAATAATAACAAACATTATTTGATATAGCGCCTTGAAAGGTGGCTTCTTTACAGAATGACAAAACCAACAACAATAAATAATACACAAGATATGCATGATGGCAATACACAGAGGAGACAGTAGATGGTCACTGTCAGTGTATTCTGAAGGTAGTTTTCCAATTTTTTGGAACAGGGGTAAAACAGGCCACCTCTACTAGAATCTCTGTCCTAACCAAAAGTGTAACAAAGTATAATAATAATAATAATAATAATAATAATAATAATATTAATAAACTTTATTTATAGAGCACCTTTCATACAAATAGTGCTTTGGTGCTTTACAAACCAATCGTAAAAAGAAAATATTAAAATTAAGAGATATACTTTCAGTTGCAAAGGAAAACACAGCAATACAGTAAAGCAACATAAATGTCAATTAAATAAATACATAAAAATTAGGAAAGTCGTAATAAAATAAGAACAATTAAAGAGAACTAAAAAAAGAAACCGAAATAGAAAGAACAAAGAACCACTTTAACTAAAAGCAAAATTAAAAAAATATATTTTCAAATGTTTTTTAAAACAATGTACCGAGCTTGACAGTGGTAGTGAGTTTCATCATTTAGAAGCATAAAAACAAAAGGCAGCCTCTCCACTCTTTCTGTATTTCACATGTGGTATTTGCAGTAGGCCAGTATGTGCAGATCTCAGGTCACATATAGGAACATATGAAAACAGACATTCAGTACGGTACAGATGTGCTAGGTCATTTAAAGCTTTAAAAACAAGTAAAAGAACTTTCAGATTGATCCTAGATAATACAGGTGACCAGTGAAGGTTTTTCAAAACAGGAATGATATTCTCTTTCTTGTATTTGTTAGGATCTGTGCTACTGCATTTTGAACAAGTAGTAAGGGATTTATTGTTTTCTTGGGAAGCCCACAAAACAGAGCATTACAATCATATCCACATCAATGTGAGCAATGGAGAAGTCAAATTAACGTGTCTAAATATCATCTAGTTCTATCCCAGGGAAGAGGGCTGTTGCCTACACAGATGACAAGACACAAAACGCTCAACTGTGCAAAACACGCATAAGGACATCAGTCAGGAGGAACAAGGTAAAGTGTTTTTACTTCTTCACCATGGTCATGTACTTTCACTCCAAGCACTGTCATATGAAATAACTGTGGAAACGACCTCCCCAACATTTTGGGTTGTTGCATTTTGCTTCAATGAATTTTAACCTTTTCTTTTAGACATTAAGAGGAAGGACACATTCACCCTTGGTAGAGATTCAGTTGTTCTTTGAGATGTCTAGGTGAGAATTAACCACTTCAGGTATAAGTTAATCCACATGACTGAAAAAGGGGCGATGAACAGGATATGGGGCTTCTTCTAGTTATAAAGTATAATCATCATCATTAAATGATCTAAGACTACTGAAGTATAAGCTGTGTCCCTGACTGAATAATTAGCAAACTCATCTTTGTAGAGTGCAGCTACTATATATTCAGTGGCATTTCCTTAAAACAACTGTATTCCCACATTCTGAATATGGAGTGTGATAATGTAGAGAATGTTGGACTTGTAATAACTAATTGAATAATAATAATAATCATCAATGAAAGTGCTTAAAAGTATCAACAAATGCCTTCAAAGTACTTGACGTGTACTTTGCTTTCGAAAGTGAAATATAATTCATGCTTACGTAAGATTTCTCTTGACTTCTCAGGAGTCTACTAACTCCAAGGACAAGTAACATCACAAACCATCATTTAAGTGCTGATGTTGGAGCTGCAATACTACTACCAAGACAAAAAATGATACAGGTAACACTGCTTTCAGATTTCTAAGAATTGCTAAAATAGTATGTTTACAGAGCATTCAGTCTCAGAAAGAAAATAAGTTGAGAATATGACAAGTTCCTACCATCTCAAACACTGCCAATCTAGAATAAAAAGGAAGTACTTGAACGCCTACTGTAATCAAACTCAAACCAGAACATATCAGTGCATGACAATGAAATGTAGTCACAATATTTCCTCTACCCATTCAAGTCCCAAAAAGGACCGAGGAACTTACCGGAGGCGATCCCTGGATTTCAAACAGAGCACAATGTAGCCAATGTAGGGGAGAAGATCACAGAGAGCTCTTCTCAGATTGCTCAGAGTCAGCCCCAGGACCCTGTCCTGACTGAAGGAGACAAAGTGGTCAAACAGGTAGGTAGAAATGAGCAAGGAACAGAGAGTATGGTTATTCTTGCATTGTTTTGTTCGTCTATCAAAGAAAAGAGTGCTTCTGAGTTTTGTCAATGTTCATCTTTATTTTAGGAGAAGAAGAAACGGTGGTATCACACTTTGCTCAAGTGTATGATACCATGTGTGTACAGCAGACATCACCAAAGGAACAGGAGACACCTGAGTAGAGAACAAGAATATGAAAAGACTGATGGAAAAAAAGCACCAGGAGAAATCCATTGAATATGCACAATCTCGTATGGTATTTCAATGAAAAGTTTCACTGTTGTTTTTAGTGTGGTCGTATTGCATACATTTAAAACAATGTGTCTTGTTTAATGAACTATTTCATTTCCTTTAGTAAAAAGTGTTGTTTACTGTAGTCCTAGCATGAATGCAATTGTTAGATAAAACTTGAATGTAAAACTGAATGTTTCATACAATATGGGTTTTTGTTAACCCACACACCTAAGTGAAATGTTTGATTACGTTTACAAGACATAACACATACTTCAGTTGAGTGTGAAAGGGAACAACAGAGAAAGTCACAAACAAAACATTTTTGAAGGACTTTAGAAATGAAAAAAAATAAAGAATTTTTCAACAAGATGTCTTTCTATAGCGAGTTTCATTTGAGATAGTCTTTTCTTAGAAGTGCAAGAGTGGTATTCCCTACAACTTATTCCCCAATTTTATCATTCTCAGAAATTAGGAGACCGAAACCACACCTACTGTAATATTAGACCTTGTAACAAGGGAACTAGGTTTCAGTGGCTTAAAAGGTGCATAAAGAGGCTCATGTATAATGACCTCCAGTGTCCCACAGGTTTCCCAAATCATTTCTTCAAGTATGGAAAAAGAGGAAATAAAGTGTGTAGTGTTTCATAGCCGTTCAGGGACGCCAAATATGTAATCATAGTGGCTCTCTGAAGGCACCAGTTCTGTAGGGTTTGGGCATTTACTGAGACAATTTTCAATTGTAGCAGTAAATCACAAAGTTGATTCTTTTGATGGCTTTAGAATCCAACCATGCGACATAACTCAAACAACGCGCACACACAGGTACTAATACACCAGGATACATTTATTAATACATAGAATATGCATGTAAACCTAACAGATCTTATCGAGAGGGTTATCAGAATACAAAAGGTATATATTCAATCAGTTACGAAGTGTTACACATAACAAGAGGACATACGTTCAGTATATCATTCATTAAGACCGTTTCGTAAATGAACTTGGTTATAACTTCTACATTAGATACTCAAAACAAGTACATAACTCTTAGGAATTAAATTGATATCAACTGGTTGGGATAACAATTGAATTCTCGAGCTGTAATGCAGTGAAGTTGAATACTCATCCAATTTCTGGGGATTCAGATCTCCTGCGGGCACAAAGAAACAGTTGCAGGCTGTTGCTGTCCAATCCGTGCTCTCTGGCTCCGTGCCAGGCTGTGCTGTGCGGCTTGCGACGGTGCGCTGCTGATGCTCACTGGCCGGCTAGTTAGTGTTGGCTTTAACTAGCAAAGTTTGTGCACAGGAGAAAAGATGACTGTGGATCCCAGCAAGTCAGGAAGAGGACCGGTTCGTTCCTGATGAAGAGCTAGTTCTGAATAGTGATTCAGCTGTCCACAGTTCTGACCTGTCCACGAGGCCTGCTGCTGGTTACTCTCTGGCAACCTCCACTCTAGACTCTTAGAACAAAGGAAAGTTCTGGCACACGGACACACTGGCCGTTCCGTGGTTGTCCGGGCTGAGTCTCGGGATGGTCAGGAGGCGCGCTGCGAGAATGTCCTGCCCTTGGGAGCCTTCTGCTCCTGGGCCGTCCTGCCCTGGAATTCTCCTTTGAATTCCCTTTAGAACAGTCCACAGAATCCTCTCCAGAATCTTACTGAATCTCCCGAATCTGAATCTCACTGAATCTGAATCTCTGTGTTGCCTGTTTTTACCTGGAGGAACTTCAGCTCATTGATTGGCTGAAAGTTCCATGGGCATCAGAGTCCCACGTGGGTTACTCGGCCCTACCAGTCCCTGATTGGTTGATCACAGTGAGATATGAGTCACTTAGTCCTGACACTTAGTAATGCAGTCCAGATGTCCATCTGGCACTCCCTAGACTGATAGGCGCCAGTGGATGACCATTGATCATGATAGCCAGACTTAGCTAAGTGCATCCCCCTTTGGGAGCTGTCCTAGGAAACCTTAAATCACCCTGCACTAATGGTCTCTCTGTGGCTGCTCCACAGAGATGAACAGAGAAATGGCGCCTCATTTGGGAAGCTCAGAAACACTTAATTCTGCCTTATTATTAAGCCTCGCCGCTACATATCCCCCCTTTTTGAAGGTCACGAGGTCCTGAGGCGTTGTTGCCTTCAAAACAAAACAGAGTTAAGTGATGTCCCTTGCCATTAGAACATTAATCTTAAATGTCCACATTACTCCTCGAAAATTCATACCGGAACCAGCATTGGATACAAACAGGATGAATAACATCTGGAGTATGTATAAACACGGTAGGAGACATTATCTAAGTCTAGGAATTACACATCAGGAAGCTCACTGTCAATATCTGATACCTCTGTAGTAGATATTTGGGGAGAAGTCACTTCCTTTCTTTTGACATGCTACCTTTGACTCATTCATGCTACCCAGAGTACATCTTGATGTAAGAGTACAGCTTTCAGAGTACACTGTCAGTCATGATCCAGCTTCCCAGCAGCAGTGTTACAATAACACCAGTTCCTGTTCCCAGCCCCCCGATAAACCACAATACCTGTGTTGGGTATCTGCCAGGGTGGTTTGGAGGTTTGTTCCATTAAAGCAAACTCAACTACCTGTACCTCTTCAGGGCTTACTGTTTCTTGGATTTCTATCCAATTCAATAGTGTGGCACCTGAAGGCATCCAAGACCTCAAGTTTGGTCTTATATTGTCTGGTTCCAGACCGTACAGTGTTAAGTTACCATGCTGTACTATGGCCTCCTCGGGAACTTACAGGAACTGTTTGATTAGGTAGCTGCATTGCGGTAGCTGTATCATACCTGTCACAAGTCATAGTGTCAGTTAAATGTGGTGTGCTGACCAGCCATTTACTTCCCACCTGCTCTTCATGGGGTTCATTAACCTCCCTCTGCCCATTAGTAGCTTTACACCCTTCATTGGTGAATCGTTTAGACACAGCCAATGGATAGCTTTGGTAGCCATACCCATCTCAAGATTTGGAACCAAATTCAATCTTGGATTGCCTTCTGGGTGAGCTATGAGCGATGGGGTTAATGTCACATACTCCTCTACTGAGAAGAGTGGAATCTAGTGGGTTGGGAATTGTGCCGTGGCTAGACTGGCTACAGTGGCACTAAACTCCCTTAACAGGTCTTGTGTCAACATTCTGGCCTGTTGCACACAAGCATAAACCCATTGTATAACACTGGCAATCATGTCCACTGGTTGGGGAATAAGGTTTAACCCTGTTGCATAGGAAGTTGCCTGTAGGGTTTTCCCTAAGCTTTCCAACTTTTGCTGCTGTCGATACAGTCTGTCACTACCCTCTGGCCTCTCTGACATCTGCCTTCTTGGGGCAGTCAGGGTGAGAGTGCCAGTAGCACACAAACCTACCAAAAAGAGCAAATGCACAACAGTGGTGGCAGCAATCAGTCCTCCCAAAAGTCTTTTAGGGTGGCTGATCCCAGTCATCTCCTTCTGAGTGACTGTTGCCTTTCTAAGCTGGCACAGCTTGTACATGGTGTCTTTCTCAGTATGCCATGTGGCATCCTGGGCACCAACATCCTGGAAATCTGGGGAGATCTGACGCAGCGGCTGATGCTGCTCCTCCATTTCCAGGGCATCTGCTTTTTCGATTTGTTCATGCCTGTGCTCTAGGAACCCTGCAGGGGGTGGTGCAGCGGTGGAGCATGCCTGACCCTCCGCTGAGTGGTCATCTGGAGCACCTGAGTGATCTGAGATTGTTACCCCATTCTCACTGTTCCGGTCCACCGTGCACACTTCCTGATTGAGGAATCCCTCTATCGGCATGTTTACAATCGTTCGCTGGGTGTGGGTGTAGGACACCTGCTCGCTCCCCCCTTCCCTCGCTAGGGGTTCAGGGAGCTGCCCCAGCACTGGGATAGCTAGTTCACTGTCTTCGAACTCGCTATCACTCACCAGGCCCATGTCAGTGCAGGCGGGTGACTTGACCATCCAGCTCCAGTCTGGCTGAACCACTGTTGGTCAGACTCAGACTGACAGACTGAGCTGGTGGCTGTAAGAAAACCGGCTCGGCTTTCATTCCCTGTCCCTTCTGGGGGACTGGGTGTGTTGGCAACCCTGCCGTTGAGGCAGGAACAATCAGGTCAGTCTCACTCACTACCTGGTAGTTGTGAGAAATAATGTTACCTGACTGCAGGTTCCCTGGGTCACAGCAGAGGGAATCGGCATCTGGGATCAGGTGTGTCCACAGCGCAGTAGTCTCAGCGTCCAGCTGGACCTCCTGTCTAACCTGTGAATGTTGCACCAGGGGCACCTGGTGGTGGCCCTGTGACAGCTGCTCAAGCAGATCCTCACTAATAGAGGACCTCTCAGGGCTAAGGGTGAGGGCTACATCACCAACCTGCTCTCCTGCCATCTGGATCCCTTCCACCACTGCGGGGTGGTGGTCCTGACCCCTCTTGGGTGCCAGGGTGCACAGGGAAAGCTCCTTTTCATCGCCAGGTGGGGAGATCTGCTCCTCTTTAGGGATGTAAAAGGGGTGTGCTTTACCTGGTGGATCAGGCGGCTGCTTGGAGCACCGCTCCAGTGGCATGGAGGCTGTTGTGACCTTGGCCAGGGCACGACTTCCCTGTATATCTGGGAAACAAGATAATATTTTTATTTCTTGTCCAGAGGGAACAGAAGGAATCTCCGCATAGGCTTCTGTGTTCGGTGGGCACTGTGTGAGCACAGTCTGCCTCTTGGCCCCCCTTTCCTTCTGTACAGAAGGCTTAGGAGCCTTGACCTGTTTCCACACTTTGCCTTTCTGGTGATCCACCAAAGGTTCCACTCTGAGTCGCATGCCCTTTTCTTTTTCAACCCGTTTGAGCTTGCCGTGTGACATCAAACACCTTTCAACCTCAGTGTCAATCAGTGTCTCACTGGGTAAGACATCTCCCATGGCAGCCTTGAGGTAAAAGCTTCCTGCTTTTCCTCTGTGTTTTACTGCCTGCTCTGTGACTTTAGGGGTGGAGTCAGCACTCGCTTGGGAGTGGCCGACCTCATCCAGGCAGGAACCCTTCCGCTCAATCAGATAGACTGAGGGAGTGGGAGGGGGCGGGTCTCCGCCTCCTCCAGTGGAGAGTATCAGCTCATTCACGCTTCCGGCAGCCTTGGGGAGCGGTTGTCCCTGTCCTAATAAAGCTTGTTCAAGCCTGGCCAGGCGGGCGGCTACTGAATCCTTTTGTTCAGCCTTTTCTAGCCCTTTCCCTCCCCCGGTGTTCTCATGGCACTTAGGACGCTGGGTGCGGTCCTGTGTGCCTGCTTTGTAACGGGGCTTAGCCAGCTCAGGAGCCTGTGCTCCTTCGAGCAGGAGGGAGTTAACCCTGCTGGCTCTGACGGCGAACACAGTCGCTTTAGCAGCTTTTTGCTCAGAGCGACTTTGGACATCATACTCCCAGGCTTTCTGCACGAATCTCTTAATATCAGTCATTTTCATGGTCTGTGCATCTGTATGCATTAAGATCATCTTTCTGACTGATGGGTGGAGATTCGCAATGAATAAACCCTTGAAATGTGTGTTCTCTTCGCAACCCTCATCATTTCGCCCTGCAAAATAAGTTCGTCTAAGTCTCTCGTAATATTCGCGAGGGGACTCTGCTCTCTCGTGCTTAATGTTAAGGGCGGCGGCTATCGCGGCAGTCGGGTCAATAAACGCACTGTATTCTTCAATAAGTGCTTGACATAGCTGCTCAAAGTCATTACAGACTTCTTTCATCTGCCTAGCCATCCACTCATGTACAGCTCTGCTGGTAGTTTTCCTGACCAGAAACACTTTCTCCTGTTCTGTGGCGTTTGGCAGGTACTGCAGGTTATACCTGAGGTCTTGAATATAACTCTCGATATTATTCTCTGACACTGCGGGGTCAAATCTCTCTATGTCCTTCGCTAGCTCTCTCAGAGAATGGAGGTTTATTCTCCTAGCTTCTCCGCTGACGGAGATATGACGGAGATCGTGGTCAGACTTGTCGCTGCTAGAGAGAGTGCTTAAAAGCGACTCGAATTCAGACCTTTTAGCAACCATCGTTAAACTTAAAGAGTATTACTTTTAAGTACGAAATCACAGTTTAAGATCAAGTATGCAATCAACCCGGTAGATTGCAAAAGATCACAAAACAATCAAGCACTGCTTAAAGAGCAAGGGGAACTTTTTCTTTCGGCTTTCAGCACACTGTATTATCGTGAATGAAACCCGCGGCGTTTTACTGTATATTGAATTATTCCGCTTGGTTGATTCATTTCAGTCTTGCCACGCCCGTGCCAGGGATGCCAAATATGTAGTGTTTCATAGCCGTTCAGGGACGCCAAATATGTAATCATAGTGGCTCTCTGAAGGCACCAGTTCTGTAGGGTTTGGGCATTTACTGAGACAATTTTCAATTGTAGCAGTAAATCACAAAGTTGATTCTTTTGATGGCTTTAGAATCCAACCATGCGACATAACTCAAACAACGCGCACACACAGGTACTAATACACGAGGATACATTTATTAATACATAGAATATGCATGTAAACCTAACAGATCTTATCGAGAGGGTTATCAGAATACAAAAGGTATATATTCAATCAGTTACGAAGTGTTACACATAACAAGAGGACATACGTTCAGTATATCATTCATTAAGACCGTTTCGTAAATGAACTTGGTTATAACTTCTACATTAGATACTCAAAACAAGTACATAACTCTTAGGAATTAAATTGATATCAACTGGTTGGGATAACAATTGAATTCTCGAGCTGTAATGCAGTGAAGTTGAATACTCATCCAATTTCTGGGGATTCAGATCTCCTGCGGGCACAAAGAAACAGTTGCAGGCTGTTGCTGTCCAATCCGTGCTCTCTGGCTCCGTGCCAGGCTGTGCTGTGCGGCTTGCGACGGTGCGCTGCTGATGCTCACTGGCCGGCTAGTTAGTGTTGGTTTTAACTAGCAAAGTTTGTGCACAGGAGAAAAGATGACTGTGGATCCCAGCAAGTCAGGAAGAGGACCGGTTCGTTCCTGATGAAGAGCTAGTTCTGAATAGTGATTCAGCTGTCCACAGTTCTGACCTGTCCACGAGGCCTGCTGCTGGTTACTCTCTGGCAACCTCCACTCTAGACTCTTAGAACAAAGGAAAGTTCTGGCACTCGGACACACTGGCCGTTCCGTGGTTGTCCGGGCTGAGTCTCGGGATGGTCAGGAGGCGCGCTGCGAGAATGTCCTGCCCTTGGGAGCCTTCTGCTCCTGGGCCGTCCTGCCCTGGAATTCTCCTTTGAATTCCCTTTAGAACAGTCCACAGAATCCTCTCCAGAATCTTACTGAATCTCCCGAATCTGAATCTCACTGAATCTGAATCTCTGTGTTGCCTGTTTTTACCTGGAGGAACTTCAGCTCATTGATTGGCTGAAAGTTCCATGGGCATCAGAGTCCCACGTGGGTTACTCGGCCCTACCAGTCCCTGATTGGTTGATCACAGTGAGATATGAGTCACTTAGTCCTGACACTTAGTAATGCAGTCCAGATGTCCATCCGGCACTCCCTAGACTGATAGGCGCCAGTGGATGACCATTGATCATGATAGCCAGACTTAGCTAAGTGCATCCCCCTTTGGGAGCTGTCCTAGGAAACCTTAAATCACCCTGCACTAGTGGTCTCTCTGTGGCTGCTCCACAGAGATGAACAGAGAAATGGCGCCTCATTTGGGAAGCTCAGAAACACTTAATTCTGCCTTATTATTAAGCCTCGACGCTACAAGTGTCTACAGAAAGCGTATACCCCCTTGAACTTTGTTCAGTTTGTTGCGCCAGTGCCTGAGTTTCATGCACTTAAATGAGGACTTCGTTCTCACACCACATATTTTATACCACTTTTAATGGGAAAAAATGAAACCTTACAATTGTATACATTTTCACCCACGTGTTCATATTTGGTAGAAGCCCTTTTCACAGCAATTTCAGCTGTGAGTCTGTTGGTATAGGGCTCCACCACCTCTGCACCCCCAAGATTTGACAATATTTGAGAATTTGAGAAGTCTGTCTGGTTTAGCTGAAGAATCAGCTAAGGTAAGTTTCAGCGTTTCATTTGGCTGTGTATACCTTTTACTTTTTAACTTTTTTTTGGAATATACTAAACTTAATTGTTATCATATACTCTTTTTCAAATACCTATTAGAATATGATTTGCACAAAACCCAAAAGAAATACACTTCAGGACTTTCATGAATCTAGTTAAAGCAATTTTAAAGTGAGCTGACCAATAACTACTGTAAATCTATAGAACAAAAACAAAGAGTAAAACTAAAACACAGATCTCTTAGCTTCCTATTGCATGAAGCAGATGACTGAATGACCAAGCCTAACTAGTAGCCAGAACCCCAGTTAACCCTCCGTAACACAAAGTTTAACTACACGACAGGAACTCTTTCGCACTGAGTGAAAATCATAAATGGATCCATAACTTTACATCATTTTACTATGTTGTGCCAATACCTGCATTTACATTTAGAACTAATGATGTCATAGAACACGGACCAGCATCACAGGAGTTCCAAGTGTCTCCAAGGAGACAACAGAACCTCAGTTGTGTTTAATATACACACTTTGAAACATACTGTAACACTCAGTTAACATGTCTGGTTTCGTTGAAGAATCGGCTAAGGTAAGTTTCAGGGTTTAATGGTGGGATGGTACCTGTGCTTTTTTCCCCCAACCGTTAGAATATGATTCGCACCAAACCCAAAAGAAATACTGCACAGTTCAGGAACTTCATGAACCTAGAAACTGTAAAATAAGCTTACAAACAACTGAATTGAAATGCAAAAAAGTTCAGAGAAAGGCACAAACTATGTTTACTTGGGGTTTACAAAATTAAAGCTAACTCATATTGTAATGATAAACAATCATGCTGCCAATTTACAGAGAAATATCATGTTTTTGGAATAATGTATTATTTGTTATATAGGAACCCAGTATAATGGAATCCCTTGTGATCCTGTCTGCAGAGATAAAGGTTAGCATTTTTTTCTCTTGAGCTCTGTCATTCCCAGAAATATAATGAACAGAAATATATTTTGCCAATCTTTTCATAGTAATCCAAACAACTCTGCGTGTATCTGACATTTGTAATATTTATCTACCGCAGTATAACTTTTCTGGCAAGGTGATTGGTATTGTACCTTGAAAGAAAACTGATTGGAAATGTCATGTACTCTATGGTTTCTATTGATGTCAAGTGGCAAATGTTGACTGGTGATGTTATGTGAATCTTAAGAAATGCTCTTTTTCAATCGTGTCTATGTTTCTCAGAATTTGAGACAGAGAGGTCAATCTCTGCAATCCGAGCTGAGGGCATTTCTTGGAATGGATAGGTAAGAGCAACGTGTTCTTTGATATTCTCTTAAGACTCTTCGCCAGATTTAACGATGAAAAATGTCAATAATAATAACAAACATTATTTGATATAGCGCCTTGAAAGGTGGCTTCTTTACAGAATGACAAAACCAACAACAATAAATAATACACAAGATATGCATGATGACAATACACAGAGGAGACAGTAGATGGTCACTGTCAGTGTATTCTGAAGGTAGTTTTCCAATTTTTTGGAGCACCTTTCATACAAATAGTGCTTTGGTGCTTTACAAACCAAGCGTAAAAAGAAAATATTAAAATTAAGAGATATACTTTCAGTTGCAAAGGAAAACACAGCAATACAGTAAAGCAACATAAATGTCAATTAAATAAATACATAAAAATTAGGAAAGTCGTAATAAAATAAGAACAATTAAAGAGAACTAAAAAAAGAAACCGAAATAGAAAGAACAAAGAACCACTTTAACTAAAAGCAAAATTAAAAAAATATATTTTCAAATGTTTTTTAAAACAATGTACCGAGCTTGACAGTGGTAGTGAGTTTCATCATTTAGAAGCATAAAAACAAAAGGCAGCCTCTCCACTCTTTCTGTATTTCACATGTGGTATTTGCAGTAGGCCAGTATGTGCAGATCTCAGCTCACGTATAGGAACATATGAAGACAGACATTCAGTACGGTACAGACGTGCTAGGTCGTTTAAAGCTTTAAAAACAAGTAAAAGAACTTTCAGATTGATCCTAGATAATACAGGTGACCAGTGAAGGTTTTTCAAAACAGGAATGATATTCTCTTTCTTGTATTTGTTAGGATCTGTGCTACTGCATTTTGAACAAGTAGTAAGGGATTTATTGTTTTCTTGGGAAGCCCACAAAACAGAGCATTACAATCATATCCACATCAATGTGAGCAATGGAGAAGTCAAATTAACGTGTCTAAATATCATCTAGTTCTATCCCAGGGAAGAGGGCTGTTGCCTACACAGGTGACAAGACACAAAACGCTCAACTGTGCAAAACACGCATAAGGACATCAGTCAGGAGGAACAAGGTAAAGTGTTTTTACTTCTTCACCATGGTCATGTACTTTCACTCCAAGCACTGTCATATGAAATAACTGTGGAAACGACCTCCCCAACATTTTGGGTTGTTGCATTTTGCTTCAATGAATTTTAACCTTTTCTTTTAGACATTAAGAGGAAGGACACATTCACCCTTGGTAGAGATTCAGTTGTTCTTTGAGATGTCTAGGTGAGAATTAACCACTTCAGGTATAAGTTAATCCACATGACTGAAAAAGGGGCGATGAACAGGATATGGGGCTTCTTCTAGTTATAAAGTATAATCATCATCATTAAATGATCTAAGACTACTGAAGTATAAGCTGTGTCCCTGACTGAATAATTAGCAAACTCATCTTTGTAGAATGCAGCTACTATATATTCAGTGGCATTTCCTTAAAACAACTGTATTCCCACATTCTGAATATGGAGTGTGATAATGTAGAGAATGTTGGACTTGTAATAACTAATTGAATAATAATAATAATAATCAATGAAAGTGCTTAAAAGTATCAACAAATGCCTTCAAAGTACTTGACGTGTACTTTGCTTTCGAAAGTGAAATATAATTCATGCTTACGTAAGATTTCTCTTGACTTCTCAGGAGTCTACTAACTCCAAGGACAAGTAACATCACAAACCATCATTTAAGTGCTGATGTTGGAGCTGCAATACTACTACCAAGACAAAAAATGATACAGGTAACACTGCTTTCAGATTTCTAAGAATTGCTAAAATAGTATGTTTACAGAGCATTCAGTCTCAGAAAGAAAATAAGTTGAGAATATGACAAGTTCCTACCATCTCAAACACTGCCAATCTAGAATAAAAAGGAAATACTTGAACGCCTACTGTAATCAAACTCAAACCAGAACATATCAGTGCATGACAATGAAATGTAGTCACAATATTTCCTCTACCCATTCAAGTCCCAAAAAGGACCGAGGAACTTACCGGAGGCGATCCCTGGATTTCAAACAGAGCACAATGTAGCCAATGTAGGGGAGAAGATCACAGAGAGCTCTTCTCAGATTGCTCAGAGTCAGCCCCAGGACCCTGTCCTGACTGAAGGAGACAAAGTGGTCAAACAGGTAGGTAGAAATGAGCAAGGAACAGAGAGTATGGTTATTCTTGCATTGTTTTGTTCGTCTATCAAAGAAAAGAGTGCTTCTGAGTTTTGTCAATTTTCATCTTTATTTTAGGAGAAGAAGAAACGGTGGTATCACACTTTGCTCAAGTGTATGATACCATGTGTGTACAGCAGACATCACCAAAGGAACAGGAGACACCTGAGTAGAGAACAAGAATATGAAAAGACTGATGGAAAAAAAGCACCAGGAGAAATCCATTGAATATGCACAATCTCGTATGGTATTTCAATGAAAAGTTTCACTGTTGTTTTTAGTGTGGTCGTATTGCATACATTTAAAACAATGTGTCTTGTTTAATGAACTATTTCATTTCCTTTAGTAAAAAGTGTTGTTTACTGTAGTATTAGCATGAATGCAATTGTTAGATAAAACTTGAATGTAAAACTGAATGTTTCATACAATATGGGTTTTTGTTAACCCACACACCTAAGTGAAATGTTTGATTACGTTTACAAGACATAACACATACTTCAGTTGAGTGTGAAAGGGAACAACAGAGAAAGTCACAAACAAAACATTTTTGAAGGACTTTAGAAATGAAAAAAAATAAAGAATTTTTCAACAAGATGTCTTTCTATAGCGAGTTTCATTTGAGATAGTCTTTTCTTAGAAGTGCAAGAGTGGTATTCCCTACAACTTATTCCCCAATTTTATCATTCTCAGAAATTAGGAGACGGAAACCACACCTACTGTAATATTAGACCTTGTAACAAGGGAACTAGGTTTCAGTGGCTTAAAAGGTGCATAAAGAGGCTCATGTATAATGACCTCCAGTGTCCCACAGGTTTCCCAAATCATTTCTTCAAGTATGGAAAAAGAGGAAATAAAGTGTCTACAGAAAGCGTATACCCCCTTGAACTTTGTTCAGTTTGTTGCGCCAGTGCCTGAGTTTCATGCACTTAAATGAGGACTTCGTTCTCACACCACATATTTTATACCACTTTTAATGGGAAAAAATGAAACCTTACAATTGTATACATTTTCACCCACGTGTTCATATTTGGTAGAAGCCCTTTTCACAGCAATTTCAGCTGTGAGTCTGTTGGTATAGGGCTCCACCACCTCTGCACCCCCAAGATTTGACAATATTTGAGAATTTGAGAAGTCTGTCTGGTTTAGCTGAAGAATCAGCTAAGGTAAGTTTCAGCGTTTCATTTGGCTGTGTATACCTTTTACTTTTTAACTTTTTTTTGGAATATACTAAACTTAATTGTTATCATATACTCTTTTTCAAATACCTATTAGAATATGATTTGCACAAAACCCAAAAGAAATACAGTTCAGGACTTTCATGAATCTAGTTAAAGCAATTTTAAAGTGAGCTGACCAATAACTACTGTAAATCTATAGAACAAAAACAAACAGTAAAACTAAAACACAGATCTCTTAGCTTCCTATTGCATGAAGCAGATGACTGAATGACCAAGCCTAACTAGTAGCCAGAACCCCAGTTAACCCTCCGTAACACAAAGTTTAACTACACGACAGGAACTCTTTCGCACTGAGTGAAAATCATAAATGGATCCATAACTTTACATCATTTTACTATGTTGTGCCAATACCTGCATTTACATTTAGAACTAATGATGTCATAGAACACGGACCAGCATCACAGGAGTTCCAAGTGTCTCCAAGGAGACAACAGAACCTCAGTTGTGTTTAATATACACACTTTGAAACATACTGTAACACTCAGTTAACATGTCTGGTTTCGTTGAAGAATCGGCTAAGGTAAGTTTCAGGGTTTAATGGTGGGATGGTACCTGTGCTTTTTTCCCCCAACCGTTAGAATATGATTCGCACCAAACCGAAAAGAAATACTGCACAGTTCAGGAACTTCATGAACCTAGCAACTGTAAAATAAGCTTACAAACAACTGAATTGAAATGCAAAAAAGTTCAGAGAAAGGCACAAACTATGTTTACTTGGGGTTTACAAAATTAAAGCTAACTCATATTGTAATGATAAACAATCATGCTGCCAATTTACAGAGAAATATCATGTTTTTGGAATAATGTATTATTTGTTATATAGGAACCCAGTATAATGGAATCCCTTGCGATCCTGTCTGCAGAGATAAAGGTTAGCATTTTTTTCTCTTGAGCTCTGTCATTCCCAGAAATATAATGAACAGAAATATATTTTGCCAATCTTTTCATAGTAATCCAAACAACTCTGCGTGTATCTGACATTTGTAATATTTATCTACCGCAGTATAACTTTTCTGGCAAGGTGATTGGTATTGTACCTTGAAAGAAAACTGATTGGAAATGTCATGTACTCTATGGTTTCTATTGATGTCAAGTGGCAAATGTTGACTGGTGATGTTATGTGAATCTTAAGAAATGCTCTTTTTCAATCGTGTCTATGTTTCTCAGAATTTGAGACAGAGAGGTCAATCTCTGCAATCCGAGCTGAGGGCATTTCTTGGAATGGATAGGTAAGAGCAACGTGTTCTTTGATATTCTCTTAAGACTCTTCGCCAGATTTAACGATGAAAAATGTCAATAATAATAACAAACATTATTTGATATAGCGCCTTGAAAGGTGGCTTCTTTACAGAATGACAAAACCAACAACAATAAATAATACACAAGATATGCATGATGACAATACACAGAGGAGACAGTAGATGGTCACTGTCAGTGTATTCTGAAGGTAGTTTTCCAATTTTTTGGAGCACCTTTCATACAAATAGTGCTTTGGTGCTTTACAAACCAAGCGTAAAAAGAAAATATTAAAATTAAGAGATATACTTTCAGTTGCAAAGGAAAACACAGCAATACAGTAAAGCAACATAAATGTCAATTAAATAAATACATAAAAATTAGGAAAGTCGTAATAAAATAAGAACAATTAAAGAGAACTAAAAAAAGAAACCGAAATAGAAAGAACAAAGAACCACTTTAACTAAAAGCAAAATTAAAAAAATATATTTTCAAATGTTTTTTAAAACAATGTACCGAGCTTGACAGTGGTAGTGAGTTTCATCATTTAGAAGCATAAAAACAAAAGGCAGCCTCTCCACTCTTTCTGTATTTCACATGTGGTATTTGCAGTAGGCCAGTATGTGCATATCTCAGCTCACGTATAGGAACATATGAAGACAGACATTCAGTACGGTACAGACGTGCTAGGTCGTTTAAAGCTTTAAAAACAAGTAAAAGAACTTTCAGATTGATCCTAGATAATACAGGTGACCAGTGAAGGTTTTTCAAAACAGGAATGATATTCTCTTTCTTGTATTTGTTAGGATCTGTGCTACTGCATTTTGAACAAGTAGTAAGGGATTTATTGTTTTCTTGGGAAGCCCACAAAACAGAGCATTACAATCATATCCACATCAATGTGAGCAATGGAGAAGTCAAATTAACGTGTCTAAATATCATCTAGCTCTATCCCAGGGAAGAGGGCTGTTGCCTACACAGGTGACAAGACACAAAACGCTCAACTGTGCAAAACACGCATAAGGACATCAGTCAGGAGGAACAAGGTAAAGTGTTTTTACTTCTTCACCATGGTCATGTACTTTCACTCCAAGCACTGTCATATGAAATAACTGTGGAAACGACCTCCCCAACATTTTGGGTTGTTGCATTTTGCTTCAATGAATTTTAACCTTTTCTTTTAGACATTAAGAGGAAGGACACATTCACCCTTGGTAGAGATTCAGTTGTTCTTTGAGATGTCTAGGTGAGAATTAACCACTTCAGGTATAAGTTAATCCACATGACTGAAAAAGGGGCGATGAACAGGATATGGGGCTTCTTCTAGTTATAAAGTATAATCATCATCATTAAATGATCTAAGACTACTGAAGTATAAGCTGTGTCCCTGACTGAATAATTAGCAAACTCATCTTTGTAGAATGCAGCTACTATATATTCAGTGGCATTTCCTTAAAACAACTGTATTCCCACATTCTGAATATGGAGTGTGATAATGTAGAGAATGTTGGACTTGTAATAACTAATTGAATAATAATAATAATAATCAATGAAAGTGCTTAAAAGTATCAACAAATGCCTTCAAAGTACTTGACGTGTACTTTGCTTTCGAAAGTGAAATATAATTCATGCTTACGTAAGATTTCTCTTGACTTCTCAGGAGTCTACTAACTCCAAGGACAAGTAACATCACAAACCATCATTTAAGTGCTGATGTTGGAGCTGCAATACTACTACCAAGACAAAAAATGATACAGGTAACACTGCTTTCAGATTTCTAAGAATTGCTAAAATAGTATGTTTACAGAGCATTCAGTCTCAGAAAGAAAATAAGTTGAGAATATGACAAGTTCCTACCATCTCAAACACTGCCAATCTAGAATAAAAAGGAAGTACTTGAACGCCTACTGTAATCAAACTCAAACCAGAACATATCAGTGCATGACAATGAAATGTAGTCACAATATTTCCTCTACCCATTCAAGTCCCAAAAAGGACCGAGGAACTTACCGGAGGCGATCCCTGGATTTCAAACAGAGCACAATGTAGCCAATGTAGGGGAGAAGATCACAGAGAGCTCTTCTCAGATTGCTCAGAGTCAGCCCCAGGACCCTGTCCTGACTGAAGGAGACAAAGTGGTCAAACAGGTAGGTAGAAATGAGCAAGGAACAGAGAGTATGGTTATTCTTGCATTGTTTTGTTCGTCTATCAAAGAAAAGAGTGCTTCTGAGTTTTGTCAATGTTCATCTTTATTTTAGGAGAAGAAGAAACGGTGGTATCACACTTTGCTCAAGTGTATGATACCATGTGTGTACAGCAGACATCACCAAAGGAACAGGAGACACCTGAGTAGAGAACAAGAATATGAAAAGACTGATGGAAAAAAAGCACCAGGAGAAATCCATTGAATATGCACAATCTCGTATGGTATTTCAATGAAAAGTTTCACTGTTGTTTTTAGTGTGGTCGTATTGCATACATTTAAAACAATGTGTCTTGTTTAATGAACTATTTCATTTCCTTTAGTAAAAAGTGTTGTTTACTGTAGTCCTAGCATGAATGCAATTGTTAGATAAAACTTGAATGTAAAACTGAATGTTTCATACAATATGGGTTTTTGTTAACCCACACACCTAAGTGAAATGTTTGATTACGTTTACAAGACATAACACATACTTCAGTTGAGTGTGAAAGGGAACAACAGAGAAAGTCACAAACAAAACATTTTTGAAGGACTTTAGAAATGAAAAAAAATAAAGAATTTTTCAACAAGATGTCTTTCTATAGCGAGTTTCATTTGAGATAGTCTTTTCTTAGAAGTGCAAGAGTGGTATTCCCTACAACTTATTCCCCAATTTTATCATTCTCAGAAATTAGGAGACGGAAACCACACCTACTGTAATATTAGACCTTGTAACAAGGGAACTAGGTTTCAGTGGCTTAAAAGGTGCATAAAGAGGCTCATGTATAATGACCTCCAGTGTCCCACAGGTTTCCCAAATCATTTCTTCAAGTATGGAAAAAGAGGAAATAAAGTGTCTACAGAAAGCGTATACCCCCTTGAACTTTGTTCAGTTTGTTGCGCCAGTGCCTGAGTTTCATGCACTTAAATGAGGACTTCGTTCTCACACCACATATTTTATACCACTTTTAATGGGAAAAAATGAAACCTTACAATTGTATACATTTTCACCCACGTGTTCATATTTGGTAGAAGCCCTTTTCACAGCAATTTCAGCTGTGAGTCTGTTGGTATAGGGCTCCACCACCTCTGCACCCCCAAGATTTGACAATATTTGAGAATTTGAGAAGTCTGTCTGGTTTAGCTGAAGAATCAGCTAAGGTAAGTTTCAGCGTTTCATTTGGCTGTGTATACCTTTTACTTTTTAACTTTTTTTGGAATATACTAAACTTAATTGTTATCATATACTCTTTTTCAAATACCTATTAGAATATGATTTGCACAAAACCCAAAAGAAATACAGTTCAGGACTTTCATGAATCTAGTTAAAGCAATTTTAAAGTGAGCTGACCAATAACTACTGTAAATCTATAGAACAAAAACAAAGAGTAAAACTAAAACACAGATCTCTTAGCTTCCTATTGCATGAAGCAGATGACTGAATGACCAAGCCTAACTAGTAGCCAGAACCCCAGTTAACCCTCCGTAACACAAAGTTTAACTACACGACAGGAACTCTTTCGCACTGAGTGAAAATCATAAATGGATCCATAACTTTACATCATTTTACTATGTTGTGCCAATACCTGCATTTACATTTAGAACTAATGATGTCATAGAACACGGACCAGCATCACAGGAGTTCCAAGTGTCTCCAAGGAGACAACAGAACCTCAGTTGTGTTTAATATACACACTTTGAAACATACTGTAACACTCAGTTAACATGTCTGGTTTCGTTGAAGAATCGGCTAAGGTAAGTTTCAGGGTTTAATGGTGGGATGGTACCTGTGCTTTTTTCCCCCAACCGTTAGAATATGATTCGCACCAAACCCAAAAGAAATACTGCACAGTTCAGGAACTTCATGAACCTAGCAACTGTAAAATAAGCTTACAAACAACTGAATTGAAATGCAAAAAAGTTCAGAGAAAGGCACAAACTATGTTTACTTGGGGTTTACAAAATTAAAGCTAACTCATATTGTAATGATAAACAATCATGCTGCCAATTTACAGAGAAATATCATGTTTTTGGAATAATGTATTATTTGTTATATAGGAACCCAGTATAATGGAATCCCTTGCGATCCTGTCTGCAGAGATAAAGGTTAGCATTTTTTTCTCTTGAGCTCTGTCATTCCCAGAAATATAATGAACAGAAATATATTTTGCCAATCTTTTCATAGTAATCCAAACAACTCTGCGTGTATCTGACATTTGTAATATTTATCTACCGCAGTATAACTTTTCTGGCAAGGTGATTGGTATTGTACCTTGAAAGAAAACTGATTGGAAATGTCATGTACTCTATGGTTTCTATTGATGTCAAGTGGCAAATGTTGACTGGTGATGTTATGTGAATCTTAAGAAATGCTCTTTTTCAATCGTGTCTATGTTTCTCAGAATTTGAGACAGAGAGGTCAATCTCTGCAATCCGAGCTGAGGGCATTTCTTGGAATGGATAGGTAAGAGCAACGTGTTCTTTGATATTCTCTTAAGACTCTTCGCCAGATTTAACGATGAAAAATGTCAATAATAATAACAAACATTATTTGATATAGCGCCTTGAAAGGTGGCTTCTTTACAGAATGACAAAACCAACAACAATAAATAATACACAAGATATGCATGATGACAATACACAGAGGAGACAGTAGATGGTCACTGTCAGTGTATTCTGAAGGTAGTTTTCCAATTTTTTGGAGCACCTTTCATACAAATAGTGCTTTGGTGCTTTACAAACCAAGCGTAAAAAGAAAATATTAAAATTAAGAGATATACTTTCAGTTGCAAAGGAAAACACAGCAATACAGTAAAGCAACATAAATGTCAATTAAATAAATACATAAAAATTAGGAAAGTCGTAATAAAATAAGAACAATTAAAGAGAACTAAAAAAAGAAACCGAAATAGAAAGAACAAAGAACCACTTTAACTAAAAGCAAAATTAAAAAAATATATTTTCAAATGTTTTTTAAAACAATGTACCGAGCTTGACAGTGGTAGTGAGTTTCATCATTTAGAAGCATAAAAACAAAAGGCAGCCTCTCCACTCTTTCTGTATTTCACATGTGGTATTTGCAGTAGGCCAGTATGTGCAGATCTCAGCTCTCGTATAGGAACATATGAAAACAGACATTCAGTAAGGTACAGACGTGCTAGGTCGTTTAAAGCTTTAAAAACAAGTAAAAGAACTTTCAGATTGATCCTAGATAATACAGGTGACCAGTGAAGGTTTTTCAAAACAGGAATGATATTCTCTTTCTTGTATTTGTTAGGATCTGTGCTACTGCATTTTGAACAAGTAGTAAGGGATTTATTGTTTTCTTGGGAAGCCCACAAAACAGAGCATTGCAATCATATCCACATCAATGTGAGCAATGGAGAAGTCAAATTAACGTGTCTAAACATCATCTAGTTCTATCCCAGGGAAGAGGGCTGTTGCCTACACAGATGACAAGACACAAAACGCTCAACTGTGCAAAACACGCATAAGGACATCAGTCAGGAGGAACAAGGTAAAGTGTTTTTACTTCTTCACCATGGTCATGTACTTTCACTCCAAGCACTGTCATATGAAATAACTGTGGAAACGACCTCCCCAACATTTTGGGTTGTTGCATTTTGCTTCAATGAATTTTAACCTTTTCTTTTAGACATTAAGAGGAAGGACACATTCACCCTTGGTAGAGATTCAGTTGTTCTTTGAGATGTCAAGGTGAGAATTAACCACTTCAGGTATAAGTCAATCCACATGACTGAAAAAGGGGCGATGAACAGGATATGGGGCTTCTTCTAGTTATAAAGTATAATCATCATCATTAAATGATCTAAGACTACTGAAGTATAAGCTGTGTCCCTGACTGATTAGCAAACTCATCTTTGTAGAGTGCAGCTACTATATATTCAGTGGCATTTCCTTAAAACAACTGTATTCCCACATTCTGAATATGGAGTGTGATAATGTAGAGAATGTTGGACTTGTAATAACTAATTGAATAATAATAATAATAATAATCAATGAAAGTGCTTAAAAGTATCAACAAATGCCTTCAAAGTACTTGACGTGTACTTTGCTTTCGAAAGTGAAATATAATTCATGCTTACGTAAGATTTCTCTTGACTTCTCAGGAGTCTACTAACTCCAAGGACAAGTAACATCACAAACCATTATTTAAGTGCTGATGTTGGAGCTGCAATACTACTACCAAGACAAAAAATGATACAGGTAACACTGCTCTCAGATTTCTAAGAATTGCTAAAATAGTATGTTTACAGAGCATTCAGTCTCATAAAGAAAATAAGTTGAGAATATGACAAGTTCCTACCATCTCAAACACTGCCAATCTAGAATAAAAAGGAAGTACTTGAACGCCTACTGTAATCAAACTCAAACCAGAACATATCAGTGCATGACAATGAAATGTAGTCACAATATTTCCTCTACCCATTCAAGTCCCAAAAAGGACCGAGGAACTTACCGGAGGCGATCCCTGGATTTCAAACAGAGCACAATGTAGCCAATGTAAGGGAAAAGATCACAGAGAGCTCTTCTCAGATTGCTCAGAGTCAGCCCCAGGACCCTGTCCTGACTGAAGGAGACAAAGTGGTCAAACAGGTAGGTAGAAATGAGCAAGGAACAGAGAGTATGGTTATTCTTGCATTGTTTTGTTCGTCTATCAAAGAAAAGAGTGCTTCTGAGTTTTGTCAATGTTCATCTTTATTTTAGGAGAAGAAGAAACGGTGGTATCACACTTTGCTCAAGTGTATGATACCATGTGTGTACAGCAGACATCACCAAAGGAACAGGAGACACCTGAGTAGAGAACAAGAATATGAAAAGACTGATGGAAAAAAAGCACCAGGAGAAATCCATTGAATATGCACAATCTCGTACAGTATTTCAATGAAAAGTTTCACTGTTGTTTTAAGTGTGGTTGTATTGCATACATTTAAAACAATGTGTCTTGTTTAATGAACTATTTCATTTCCTTTAGTAAAAAGTGTTGTTTACTGTAGTCCTAGCATGAATGCAATTGTTAGATAAAACTTGAATGTAAAACTGAATGTTTCATACAATATGGGTTTTTGTTAACCCACACACCTAAGTGAAATGTTTGATTACGTTTACAAGACATAACACATAGTTCAGTTGAGTGTGAAAGGGAACAACAGAGAAAGTCACAAACAAAACATTTTTGAAGGACTTTAGAAATGAAAAAAAATAAAGAATTTTTCAACAAGATGTCTTTCTATAGCGAGTTTCATTTGAGATAGTCTTTTCTTAGAAGTGCAAGAGTGGTATTCCCTACAACTTATTCCCCAATTTTATAATTCTCAGAAATTAGGAGACGGAAACCACACCTACTGTAATATTAGACCTTGTAACAAGGGAATTAGGTTTCAGTGGCTTAAAAGGTGCATAAAGAGGCTCATGTATAATGACCTCCAGTGTCCCACAGGTTTCCCAAATCATTTCTTCAAGTATGGAAAAAGAGGAAATAAAGTGTCTACAGAAAGTGTATACCCCCTTGAACTTTGTTCAGTTTGTTGCGCCAGTGCCTGAGTTTCATGCACTTAAATGAGGACTTCTTTCTCACACCACATATTTTATACCACTTTTAATGGGAAAAAGTGAAACCTTACAATTGTATACATTTTCACCCACGTGTTCATATTTGGTAGAAGCCCTTTTCACAGCAATTTCAGCTGTGAGTCTGTTGGTATAGGGCTCCACCACCTCTGCACCCCCAAGATTTGACAATATTTGAGAATTTGAGAAGTCTGTCTGGTTTAGCTGAAGAATCAGCTAAGGTAAGTTTCAGCGTTTCATTTGGCTGTGTATACCTTTTACTTTTTAACTTTTTTTTGGAATATACTAAACTTAATTTTTGTCATATACTCTTTTTCAAATACCTATTAGAATATGATTTGCACAAAACCCAAAAGAAATACACTTCAGGACTTTCATGAATCTAGTTAAAGCAATTTTAAAGTGAGCTGACCAATAACTACTGTAAATCTATAGAACAAAAACAAACAGTAAAACTAAAACACAGATCTCTTAGCTTCCTATTGCATGAAGCAGATGACTGAATGACCAAGCCTAACTAGTAGCCAGAACCCCAGTTAACCCTCCGTAACACAAAGTTTAACTACACGACAGGAACTCTTTCGCACTGAGTGAAAATCATAAATGGATCCATAACTTTACATCATTTTACTATGTTGGCCAATACCTGCATTTACATTTAGAACTAATGATGTCATAGAACACGGACCAGCATCACAGGAGTTCCAAGTATCTCCAAGGAGACAACAGAACCTCAGTTGTGTTTAATATACACACTTTGAAACATACTGTAACACTCAGTTAACATGTCTGGTTTCGTTGAAGAATCGGCTAAGGTAAGTTTCAGGGTTTAATGGTGGGATGGTACCTGTGCTTTTTTCCCCCAACCGTTAGAATATGATTCGCACCAAACCCAAAAGAAATACTGCACAGTTCAGGAACTTCATGAACCTAGCAACTGTAAAATAAGCTTACAAACAACTGAATTGAAATGCAAAAAAGTTCAGAGAAAGGCACAAACTATGTTTACTTGGGGTTTACAAAATTAAAGCTAACTCAAATTGTAATGATAAACAATCATGCTGCCAATTTACAGAGAAATATCATGTTTTTGGAATAATGTATTATTTGTTATATAGGAACCCAGTATAATGGAATCCCTTGCGATCCTGTCTGCAGAGATAAAGGTTAGCATTTTTTTCTCTTTAGCTCTGTCATTCTCAGAAATATAATGAACAGAAATATATTTTGCCAATCTTTTCATAGTAATCCAAACAACTCTGCGTGTATCTGACATTTGTAATATTTATCTACCGCAGTATAACTTTTCTGGCAAGGTGATTGGTATTGTACCTTGAAAGAAAACTGATTGGAAATGTCATGTACTCTATGGTTTCTATCGATGTCAAGTGGCAAATGTTGATTGGTGATGTTATGTGAATCTTAAGAAATGCTCTTTTTCAATCGTGTCTATGTTTCTCAGAATTTGAGACAGAGAGGTCAATCTCTGCAATCCGAGCTGAGGGCTTTTCTTGGAATGGATAGGTAAGAGCAACATGTTCTTTGATATTCTCTTAAGACTCTTCGCCAGATTTAACGATGAAAAATGTCAATAATAATAACAAACATTATTTGATATAGCGCCTTGAAAGGTGGCTTCTTTACAGAATGACAAAACCAACAACAATAAATAATACACAAGATATGCATGATGACAATACACAGAGGAGACAGTAGATGGTCACTGTCAGTGTATTCTGAAGGTAGTTTTCCAATTTTTTGGAACAGGGGTAAAACAGGCCACCTCTACTAGAATCTCTGTCCTAACCAAAAGTGTAACAAAGTATAATAATAATAATAATAATAATAATAATAATAATAATAATAATAATAAACTTTATTTATAGAGCACCTTTCATACAAATAGTGCTTTGGTGCTTTACAAACCAAGCGTAAAAACAAAATATTAAAATTAAGAGATATACTTTCAGTTGTAAAGTAAAACACAGCAATACAGTAAAGCAACATAAATGTCAAATAAATACATAAAAATGAGGAAAGTCGTAATAAAATAAGAACAATTAAAGAGAACTAAAAAAAGAAACCGAAATAGAAAGAACAAAGAACCACTTTAACTAAAAGCAAAATTAAAAAAATATATTTTCAAATGTTTTTTAAAACAATGTACCGAGCTTGACTGCCTCATAAAAAGTGGTAGTGAGTTTCATCATTTAGAAGCATAAAAACAAAAGGCAGCCTCTCCACTCTTTCTGTATTTCACATGTGGTATTTGCAGTAGGCCAGTATGTGCAGATCTCAGCTCTCGTATAGGAACATATGAAGACAGACATTCAGTAAGGTACAGACGTGCTAGGTCGTTTAAAGCTTTAAAAACAAGTAAAAGAACTTTCAGATTGATCCTAGATAATACAGGTGACCAGTGAAGGTTTTTCAAAACAGGAATGATATTCTCTTTCTTGTATTTGTTAGGATCTGTGCTACTGCATTTTGAACAAGTAGTAAGGGATTTATTGTTTTCTTGGGAAGCCCACAAAACAGAGCATTACAATCATATCCACATCAATGTGAGCAATGGAGAAGTCAAATTAACGTGTCTAAATATCATCTAGTTCTATCCCAGGGAAGAGGGCTGTTGCCTACACAGATGACAAGACACAAAACGCTCAACTGTGCAAAACACGCATAAGGACATCAGTCAGGAGGAACAAGGTAAAGTGTTTTTACTTCTTCACCATGGTCATGTACTTTCACTCCAAGCACTGTCATATGAAATAACTGTGGAAACGACCTCCCCAACATTTTGGGTTGTTGCATTTTGCTTCAATGAATTTTAACCTTTTCTTTTAGACATTAAGAGGAAGGACACATTCACCCTTGGTAGAGATTCAGTTGTTCTTTGAGATGTCAAGGTGAGAATTAACCACTTCAGGTATAAGTCAATCCACATGACTGAAAAAGGGGCGATGAACAGGATATGGGGCTTCTTCTAGTTATAAAGTATAATCATCATCATTAAATGATCTAAGACTACTGAAGTATAAGCTGTGTCCCTGACTGATTAGCAAACTCATCTTTGTAGAGTGCAGCTACTATATATTCAGTGGCATTTCCTTAAAACAACTGTATTCCCACATTCTGAATATGGAGTGTGATAATGTAGAGAATGTTGGACTTGTAATAACTAATTGAATAATAATAATAATAATAATAATCAATGAAAGTGCTTAAAAGTATCAACAAATGCCTTCAAAGTACTTGACGTGTACTTTGCTTTCGAAAGTGAAATATAATTCATGCTTACGTAAGATTTCTCTTGACTTCTCAGGAGTCTACTAACTCCAAGGACAAGTAACATCACAAACCATTATTTAAGTGCTGATGTTGGAGCTGCAATACTACTACCAAGACAAAAAATGATACAGGTAACACTGCTCTCAGATTTCTAAGAATTGCTAAAATAGTATGTTTACAGAGCATTCAGTCTCATAAAGAAAATAAGTTGAGAATATGACAAGTTCCTACCATCTCAAACACTGCCAATCTAGAATAAAAAGGAAGTACTTGAACGCCTACTGTAATCAAACTCAAACCAGAACATATCAGTGCATGACAATGAAATGTAGTCACAATATTTCCTCTACCCATTCAAGTCCCAAAAAGGACTGAGGAACTTACCGGAGGCGATCCCTGGATTTCAAACAGAGCACAATGTAGCCAATGTAGGGGAGAAGATCACAGAGAGCTCTTCTCAGATTGCTCAGAGTCAGCCCCAGGACCCTGTCCTGACTGAAGGAGACAAAGTGGTCAAACAGGTAGGTAGAAATGAGCAAGGAACAGAGAGTATGGTTATTCTTGCATTGTTTTGTTCGTCTGTCAAAGAAAAGAGTGCTTCTGAGTTTTGTCAATGTTCATCTTTATTTTAGGAGAAGAAGAAACGGTGGTATCACACTTTGCTCAAGTGTATGATACCATGTGTGTACAGCAGACATCACCAAAGGAACAGGAGACACCTGAGTAGAGAACAAGAATATGAAAAGACTGATGGAAAAAAAGCACCAGGAGAAATCCATTGAATATGCACAATCTCGTACAGTATTTCAATGAAAAGTTTCACTGTTGTTTTTAGTGTGGTCGTATTGCATACATTTAAAACAATGTGTCTTGTTTAATGAACTATTTCATTTCCTTTAGTAAAAAGTGTTGTTTACTGTAGTCCTAGCATGAATGCAATTGTTAGATAAAACTTGAATGTAAAACTGAATGTTTCATACAATATGGGTTTTTGTTAACCCACACACCTAAGTGAAATGTTTGATTACGTTTACAAGACATAACACATAGTTCAGTTGAGTGTGAAAGGGAACAACAGAGAAAGTCACAAACAAAACATTTTTGAAGGACTTTAGAAATGAAAAAAAATAAAGAATTTTTCAACAAGATGTCTTTCTATAGCGAGTTTCATTTGAGATAGTCTTTTCTTAGAAGTGCAAGAGTGGTATTCCCTACAACTTATTCCCCAATTTTATCATTCTCAGAAATTAGGAGACGGAAACCACACCTACTGTAATATTAGACCTTGTAACAAGGGAACTAGGTTTCAGTGGCTTAAAAGGTGCATAAAGAGGCTCAGTATAATGACCTCCAGTGTCCCACAGGTTTCCCAAATCATTTCTTCAAGTATGGAAAAAGAGGAAATAAAGTGTCTACAGAAAGTGTATACCCCCTTGAACTTTGTTCAGTTTGTTGCGCCAGTGCCTGAGTTTCATGCACTTAAATGAGGACTTCTTTCTCACACCACATATTTTATACCACTTTTAATGGGAAAAAATGAAACCTTACAATTGTATACATTTTCACCCACGTGTTCATATTTGGAAGAAGCCCTTTTCACAGCAATTTCAGCTGTGAGTCTGTTGGTATAGGGCTCTACCACCTCTGCACCCCCAAGATTTGACAATATTTGAGAATTTGAGAAGTCTGTCTGGTTTAGCTGAAGAATCAGCTAAGGTAAGTTTCAGCGTTTCATTTGGCTGTGTATACCTTTTACTTTTTAACTTTTTTTTGGAATATACTAAACTTAATTTTTGTCATATACTCTTTTTCAAATACCTATTAGAATATGATTTGCACAAAACCCAAAAGAAATACACTTCAGGACTTTCATGAATCTAGTTAAAGCAATTTTAAAGTGAGCTGACCAATAACTACTGTAAATCTATAGAACAAAAACAAACAGTAAAACTAAAACACAGATCTCTTAGCTTCCTATTGCATGAAGCAGATGACTGAATGACCAAGCCTAACTAGTAGCCAGAACCCCAGTTAACCCTCCGTAACACAGTTTAACTACACGACAGGAACTCTTTCGCACTGAGTGAAAATCATAAATGGATCCATAACTTTACATCATTTTACTATGTTGTGCCAATACCTACATTTACATTTAGAACTAATGATGTCATAGAACACGGACCAGCATCACAGGAGTTCCAAGTATCTCCAAGGAGACAACAGAACCTCAGTTGTGTTTAATATACACACTTTGAAACATACTGTAACACTCAGTTAACATGTCTGGTTTCGTTGAAGAATCGGCTAAGGTAAGTTTCAGGGTTTAATGGTGGGATGGTACCTGTGCTTTTTTCCCCCAACCGTTAGAATATGATTCGCACCAAACCCAAAAGAAATACTGCACAGTTCAGGAACTTCATGAACCTAGCAACTGTAAAATAAGCTTACAAACAACTGAATTGAAATGCAAAAAAGTTCAGAGAAAGGCACAAACTATGTTTACTTGGGGTTTACAAAATTAAAGCTAACTCAAATTGTAATGATAAACAATCATGCTGCCAATTTACAGAGAAATATCATGTTTTTGGAATAATGTATTATTTGTTATATAGGAACCCAGTATAATAGAATCCCTTGCGATCCTGTCTGCAGAGATAAAGGTTAGCATTTTTTTCTCTTTAGCTCTGTCATTCTCAGAAATATAATGAACAGAAATATATTTTGCCAATCTTTTCATAGTAATCCAAACAACTCTGCGTGTATCTGACATTTGTAATATTTATCTACCGCAGTATAACTTTTCTGGCAAGGTGATTGGTATTGTACCTTGAAAGAAAACTGATTGGAAATGTCATGTACTCTATGGTTTCTATTGATGTCAAGTGGCAAATGTTGACTGGTGATGTTATGTGAATCTTAAGAAATGCTCTTTTTCAATCGTGTCTATGTTTCTCAGAATTTGAGACAGAGAGGTCAATCTCTGCAATCCGAGCTGAGGGCATTTCTTGGAATGGATAGGTAAGAGCAACGTGTTCTTTGATATTCTCTTAAGACTCTTCGCCAGATTTAACGATGAAAAATGTCAATAATAATAACAAACATTATTTGATATAGCGCCTTGAAAGGTGGCTTCTTTACAGAATGACAAAACCAACAACAATAAATAATACACAAGATATGCATGATGACAATACACAGAGGAGACAGTAGATGGTCACTGTCAGTGTATTCTGAAGGTAGTTTTCCAATTTTTTGGAACAGGGGTAAAACAGGCCACCTCTACTAGAATCTCTGTCCTAACCAAAAGTGTAACAAAGTATAATAATAATAATAATAATAATAAAAATAATGATAATAATAATAAACTTTATTTATAGAGCACCTTTCATACAAATAGTGCTTTGGTGCTTTACAAACCAAGCGTAAAAACAAAATATTAAAATTAAGAGATATACTTTCAGTTGTAAAGGAAAACACAGCAATACAGTAAATGTCAATTAAATAAATACATAAAAATTAGGAAAGTCGTAATAAAATAAGAACAATTAAAGAGAACTAAAAAAAGAAACCGAAATAGAAAGAACAAAGAACCACTTTAACTAAAAGCAAAATTAAAAAAATATATTTTCAAATGTTTTTTAAAACAATGTACCGAGCTTGACTGCCTCATAAAAAGTGGTAGTGAGTTTCATCATTTAGAAGCATAAAAACAAAAGGCAGCCTCTCCACTCTTTCTGTTTTTCACATGTGGTATTTGCAGTAGGCCAGTATGTGCAGATCTCAGCTCACGTATAGGAACATATGAAGACAGACATTCAGTAAGGTACAGACGTGCTAGGTCGTTTAAAGCTTTAAAAACAAGTAAAAGAACTTTCAGATTGATCCTAGATAATACAGGTGACCAGTGAAGGTTTTTCAAAACAGGAATGATATTCTCTTTCTTGTATTTGTTAGGATCTGTGCTACTGCATTTTGAACAAGTAGTAAGGGATTTATTGTTTTCTTGGGAAGCCCACAAAACAGAGCATTACAATCATATCCACATCAATGTGAGCAATGGAGAAGTCAAATTAACGTGTCTAAATATCATCTAGTTCTATCCCAGGGAAGAGGGCTGTTGCCTACACAGATGACAAGACACAAAACGCTCAACTGTGCAAAACACGCATAAGGACATCAGTCAGGAGGAACAAGGTAAAGTGTTTTTACTTCTTCACCATGGTCATGTACTTTCACTCCAACCACTGTCATATGAAATAACTGTGGAAACGACCTCCCCAACATTTTGGGTTGTTGCATTTTGCTTCAATGAATTTTAACCTTTTCTTTTAGACATTAAGAGGAAGGACACATTCACTCTTGGTAGAGATTCAGTTGTTCTTTGAGATGTCAAGGTGAGAATTAACCACTTCAGGTATAAGTCAATCCACATGACTGAAAAAGGGGCGATGAACAGGATATGGGGCTTCTTCTAGTTATAAAGTATAATCATCATCATTAAATGATCTAAGACTACTGAAGTATAAGCTGTGTCCCTGACTGATTAGCAAACTCATCTTTGTAGAGTGCAGCTACTATATATTCAGTGGCATTTCCTTAAAACAACTGTATTCCCACATTCTGAATATGGAGTGTGATAATGTAGAGAATGTTGGACTTGTAATAACTAATTGAATAATAATAATAATAATCAATGAAAGTGCTTAAAAGTATCAACAAATGCCTTCAAAGTACTTGACGTGTACTTTGCTTTCGAAAGTGAAATATAATTCATGCTTACGTAAGATTTCTCTTGACTTCTCAGGAGTCTACTAACTCCAAGGACAAGTAACATCACAAACCATTATTTAAGTGCTGATGTTGGAGCTGCAATACTACTACCAAGACAAAAAATGATACAGGTAACACTGCTTTCAGATTTCTAAGAATTGCTAAAATAGTATGTTTACAGAGCATTCAGTCTCAGAAAGAAAATAAGTTGAGAATATGACAAGTTCCTACCATCTCAAACACTGCCAATCTAGAATAAAAAGGAAGTACTTGAACGCCTACTGTAATCAAACTCAAACCAGAACATATCAGTGCATGACAATGAAATGTAGTCACTATATTTCCTCTACCCATTCAAGTCCCAAAAAGGACCGAGGAACTTACCGGAGGCGATCCCTGGATTTCAAACAGAGCACAATGTAGCCAATGTAGGGGAGAAGATCACAGAGAGCTCTTCTCAGATTGCTCAGAGTCAGCCCCAGGACCCTGTCCTGACTGAAGGAGACAAAGTGGTCAAACAGGTAGGTAGAAATGAGCAAGGAACAGAGAGTATGGTTATTCTTGCATTGTTTTGTTCGTCTGTCAAAGAAAAGAGTGCTTCTGAGTTTTGTCAATGTTCATCTTTATTTTAGGAGAAGAAGAAACGGTGGTATCACACTTTGCTCAAGTGTATGATACCATGTGTGTACAGCAGACATCACCAAAGGAACAGGAGACACCTGAGTAGAGAACAAGAATATGAAAAGACTGATGGAAAAAAAGCACCAGGAGAAATCCATTGAATATGCACAATCTCGTACAGTATTTCAATGAAAAGTTTCACTGTTGTTTTTAGTGTGGTCGTATTGCATACATTTAAAACAATGTGTCTTGTTTAATGAACTATTTCATTTCCTTTAGTAAAAAGTGTTGTTTACTGTAGTCCTAGCATGAATGCAATTGTTAAATAAAACTTGAATGTAAAACTGAATGTTTCATACAATATGGGTTTTTGTTAACCCACACACCTAAGTGAAATGTTTGATTACGTTTACAAGACATAACACATAGTTCAGTTGAGTGTGAAAGGGAACAACAGAGAAAGTCACAAACAAAACATTTTTGAAGGACTTTAGAAATGAAAAAAAATAAAGAATTTTTCAACAAGATGTCTTTCTATAGCGAGTTTCATTTGAGATAGTCTTTTCTTAGAAGTGCAAGAGTGGTATTCCCTACAACTTATTCCCCAATTTTATCATTCTCAGAAATTAGGAGACGGAAACCACACCTACTGTAATATTAGACCTTGTAACAAGGGAACTAGGTTTCAGTGGCTTAAAAGGTGCATAAAGAGGCTCAGTATAATGACCTCCAGTGTCCCACAGGTTTCCCAAATCATTTCTTCAAGTATGGAAAAAGAGGAAATAAAGTGTCTACAGAAAGTGTATACCCCCTTGAACTTTGTTCAGTTTGTTGCGCCAGTGCCTGAGTTTCATGCACTTAAATGAGGACTTCTTTCTCACACCACATATTTTATACCACTTTTAATGGGAAAAAATGAAACCTTACAATTGTATACATTTTCACCCACGTGTTCATATTTGGAAGAAGCCCTTTTCACAGCAATTTCAGCTGTGAGTCTGTTGGTATAGGGCTCTACCACCTCTGCACCCCCAAGATTTGACAATATTTGAGAATTTGAGAAGTCTGTCTGGTTTAGCTGAACAATCAGCTAAGGTAAGTTTCAGCGTTTCATTTGGCTGTGTATACCTTTTACTTTTTAACTTTTTTTTGGAATATACTAAACTTAATTTTTGTCATATACTCTTTTTCAAATACCTATTAGAATATGATTTGCACAAAACCCAAAAGAAATACACTTCAGGACTTTCATGAATCTAGTTAAAGCAATTTTAAAGTGAGCTGACCAATAACTACTGTAAATCTATAGAACAAAAACAAACAGTAAAACTAAAACACAGATCTCTTAGCTTCCTATTGCATGAAGCAGATGACTGAATGACCAAGCCTAACTAGTAGCCAGAACCCCAGTTAACCCTCCGTAACACAGTTTAACTACACGACAGGAACTCTTTCGCACTGAGTGAAAATCATAAATGGATCCATAACTTTACATCATTTTACTATGTTGTGCCAATACCTACATTTACATTTAGAACTAATGATGTCACAGAACACGGACCAGCATCACAGGAGTTCCAAGTATCTCCAAGGAGACAACAGAACCTCAGTTGTGTTTAATATACACACTTTGAAACATACTGTAACACTCAGTTAACATGTCTGGTTTCGTTGAAGAATCGGCTAAGGTAAGTTTCAGGGTTTAATGGTGGGATGGTACCTGTGCTTTTTTCCCCCAACCGTTAGAATATGATTCGCACCAAACCCAAAAGAAATACTGCACAGTTCAGGAACTTCATGAACCTAGCAACTGTAAAATAAGCTTACAAACAACTGAATTGAAATGCAAAAAAGTTCAGAGAAAGGCACAAACTATGTTTACTTGGGGTTTACAAAATTAAAGCTAACTCAAATTGTAATGATAAACAATCATGCTGCCAATTTACAGAGAAATATCATGTTTTTGGAATAATGTATTATTTGTTATATAGGAACCCAGTATAATAGAATCCCTTGCGATCCTGTCTGCAGAGATAAAGGTTAGCATTTTTTTCTCTTTAGCTCTGTCATTCTCAGAAATATAATGAACAGAAATATATTTTGCCAATCTTTTCATAGTAATCCAAACAACTCTGCGTGTATCTGACATTTGTAATATTTATCTACCGCAGTATAACTTTTCTGGCAAGGTGATTGGTATTGTACCTTGAAAGAAAACTGATTGGAAATGTCATGTACTCTATGGTTTCTATTGATGTCAAGTGGCAAATGTTGACTGGTGATGTTATGTGAATCTTAAGAAATGCTCTTTTTCAATCGTGTCTATGTTTCTCAGAATTTGAGACAGAGAGGTCAATCTCTGCAATCCGAGCTGAGGGCATTTCTTGGAATGGATAGGTAAGAGCAACGTGTTCTTTGATATTCTCTTAAGACTCTTCGCCAGATTTAACGATGAAAAATGTCAATAATAATAACAAACATTATTTGATATAGCGCCTTGAAAGGTGGCTTCTTTACAGAATGACAAAACCAACAACAATAAATAATACACAAGATATGCATGATGACAATACACAGAGGAGACAGTAGATGGTCACTGTCAGTGTATTCTGAAGGTAGTTTTCCAATTTTTTGGAACAGGGGTAAAACAGGCCACCTCTACTAGAATCTCTGTCCTAACCAAAAGTGTAACAAAGTATAATAATAATAATAATAATAATAATAATAAACTTTATTTATAGAGCACCTTTCATACAAATAGTGCTTTGGTGCTTTACAAACCAAGCGTAAAAACAAAATATTAAAATTAAGAGATATACTTTCAGTTGTAAAGGAAAACACAGCAATACAGTAAAGCAACATAAATGTCAATTAAATAAATACATAAAAATTAGGAAAGTCGTAATAAAATAAGAACAATTAAAGAGAACTAAAAAAAGAAACCGAAATAGAAAGAACAAAGAACCACTTTAACTAAAAGCAAAATTAAAAAAATATATTTTCAAATGTTTTTTAAAACAATGTACCGAGCTTGACTGCCTCATAAAAAGTGGTAGTGAGTTTCATCATTTAGAAGCATAAAAACAAAAGGCAGCCTCTCCACTCTTTCTGTTTTTCACATGTGGTATTTGCAGTAGGCCAGTATGTGCAGATCTCAGCTCACGTATAGGAACATATGAAGACAGACATTCAGTAAGGTACAGACGTGCTAGGTCGTTTAAAGCTTTAAAAACAAGTAAAAGAACTTTCAGATTGATCCTAGATAATACAGGTGACCAGTGAAGGTTTTTCAAAACAGGAATGATATTCTCTTTCTTGTATTTGTTAGGATCTGTGCTACTGCATTTTGAACAAGTAGTAAGGGATTTATTGTTTTCTTGGGAAGCCCACAAAACAGAGCATTACAATCATATCCACATCAATGTGAGCAATGGAGAAGTCAAATTAACGTGTCTAAATATCATCTAGTTCTATCCCAGGGAAGAGGGCTGTTGCCTACACAGATGACAAGACACAAAACGCTCAACTGTGCAAAACACGCATAAGGACATCAGTCAGGAGGAACAAGGTAAAGTGTTTTTACTTCTTCACCATGGTCATGTACTTTCACTCCAACCACTGTCATATGAAGTAACTGTGGAAACGACCTCCCCAACATTTTGGGTTGTTGCATTTTGCTTCAATAAATTTTAACCTTTTCTTTTAGACATTAAGAGGAAGGACACATTCACTCTTGGTAGAGATTCAGTTGTTCTTTGAGATGTCAAGGTGAGAATTAACCACTTCAGGTATAAGTCAATCCACATGACTGAAAAAGGGGCGATGAACAGGATATGGGGCTTCTTCTAGTTATAAAGTATAATCATCATCATTAAATGATCTAAGACTACTGAAGTATAAGCTGTGTCCCTGACTGATTAGCAAACTCATCTTTGTAGAGTGCAGCTACTATATATTCAGTGGCATTTCCTTAAAACAACTGTATTCCCACATTCTGAATATGGAGTGTGATAATGTAGAGAATGTTGGACTTGTAATAACTAATTGAATAATAAAAATAATAATAATCAATGAAAGTGCTTAAAAGTATCAACAAATGCCTTCAAAGTACTTGACGTGTACTTTGCTTTCGAAAGTGAAATATAATTCATGCTTACGTAAGATTTCTCTTGACTTCTCAGGAGTCTACTAACTCCAAGGACAAGTAACATCACAAACCATTATTTAAGTGCTGATGTTGGAGCTGCAATACTACTACCAAGACAAAAAATGATACAGGTAACACTGCTCTCAGATTTCTAAGAATTGCTAAAATAGTATGTTTACAGAGCATTCAGTCTCATAAAGAAAATAAGTTGAGAATATGACAAGTTCCTACCATCTCAAACACTGCCAATCTAGAATAAAAAGGAAGTACTTGAACGCCTACTGTAATCAAACTCAAACCAGAACATATCAGTGCATGACAATGAAATGTAGTCACAATATTTCCTCTACCCATTCAAGTCCCAAAAAGGACCGAGGAACTTACCGGAGGCGATCCCTGGATTTCAAACAGAGCACAATGTAGCCAATGTAGGGGAGAAGATCACAGAGAGCTCTTCTCAGATTGCTCAGAGTCAGCCCCAGGACCCTGTCCTGACTGAAGGAGACAAAGTGGTCAAACAGGTAGGTAGAAATGAGCAAGGAACAGAGAGTATGGTTATTCTTGCATTGTTTTGTTCGTCTATCAAAGAAAAGAGTGCTTCTGAGTTTTGTCAATGTTCATCTTTATTTTAGGAGAAGAAGAAACGGTGGTATCACACTTTGCTCAAGTGTATGATACCATGTGTGTACAGCAGACATCACCAAAGGAACAGGAGACACCTGAGTAGAGAACAAGAATATGAAAAGACTGATGGAAAAAAAGCACCAGGAGAAATCCATTGAATATGCACAATCTCGTACAGTATTTCAATGAAAAGTTTCACTGTTGTTTTTAGTGTGGTCGTATTGCATACATTTAAAACAATGTGTCTTGTTTAATGAACTATTTCATTTCCTTTAGTAAAAAGTGTTGTTTACTGTAGTCCTAGCATGAATGCAATTGTTAGATAAAACTTGAATGTAAAACTGAATGTTTCATACAATATGGGTTTTTGTTAACCCACACACCTAAGTGAAATGTTTGATTACGTTTACAAGACATAACACATAGTTCAGTTGAGTGTGAAAGGGAACAACAGAGAAAGTCACAAACAAAACATTTTTGAAGGACTTTAGAAATGAAAAAAAATAAAGATTTTTTCAACAAGATGTCTTTCTATAGCGAGTTTCATTTGAGATAGTCTTTTCTTAGAAGTGCAAGAGTGGTATTCCCTACAACTTATTCCCCAATTTTATCATTCTCAGAAATTAGGAGACGGAAACCACACCTACTGTAATATTAGACCTTGTAACAAGGGAACTAGGTTTCAGTGGCTTAAAAGGTGCATAAAGAGGCTCATGTATAATGACCTCCAGTGTCCCACAGGTTTCCCAAATCATTTCTTCAAGTATGGAAAAAGAGGAAATAAAGTGTCTACAGAAAGTGTATACCCCCTTGAACTTTGTTCAGTTTGTTGCGCCAGTGCCTGAGTTTCATGCACTTAAATGAGGACTTCTTTCTCACACCACATATTTTATACCACTTTTAATGGGAAAAAATGAAACCTTACAATTGTATACATTTTCACCCACGTGTTCATATTTGGTAGAAGCCCTTTTCACAGCAATTTCAGCTGTGAGTCTGTTGGTATAGGGCTCCACCACCTCTGCACCCCCAAGATTTGACAATATTTGAGAATTTGAGAAGTCTGTCTGGTTTAGCTGAAGAATCAGCTAAGGTAAGTTTCAGCGTTTCATTTGGCTGTGTATACCTTTTACTTTTTAACTTTTTTTTGGAATATACTAAACTTAATTTTTGTCATATACTCTTTTTCAAATACCTATTAGAATATGATTTGCACAAAACCCAAAAGAAATACACTTCAGGACTTTCATGAATCTAGTTAAAGCAATTTTAAAGTGAGCTGACCAATAACTACTGTAAATCTATAGAACAAAAACAAACAGTAAAACTAAAACACAGATCTCTTAGCTTCCTATTGCATGAAGCAGATGACTGAATGACCAAGCCTAACTAGTAGCCAGAACCTCAGTTAACCCTCCGTAACACAAAGTTTAACTACACGACAGGAACTCTTTCGCACTGAGTGAAAATCATAAATGGATCCATAACTTTACATCATTTTACTATGTTGTGCCAATACCTGCATTTACATTTAGAACTAATGATGTCATAGAACACGGACCAGCATCACAGGAGTTCCAAGTATCTCCAAGGAGACAACAGAACCTCAGTTGTGTTTAATATACACACTTTGAAACATACTGTAACACTCAGTTAACATGTCTGGTTTCGTTGAAGAATCGGCTAAGGTAAGTTTCAGGGTTTAATGGTGGGATGGTACCTGTGCTTTTTTCCCCCAACCGTTAGAATATGATTCGCACCAAACCCAAAAGAAATACTGCACAGTTCAGGAACTTCATGAACCTAGCAACTGTAAAATAAGCTTACAAACAACTGAATTGAAATGCAAAAAAGTTCAGAGAAAGGCACAAACTATGTTTACTTGGGGTTTACAAAATTAAAGCTAACTCAAATTGTAATGATAAACAATCATGCTGCCAATTTACAGAGAAATATCATGTTTTTGGAATAATGTATTATTTGTTATATAGGAACCCAGTATAATGGAATCCCTTGCGATCCTGTCTGCAGAGATAAAGGTTAGCATTTTTTTCTCTTTAGCTCTGTCATTCTCAGAAATATAATGAACAGAAATATATTTTGCCAATCTTTTCATAGTAATCCAAACAACTCTGCGTGTATCTGACATTTGTAATATTTATCTACCGCAGTATAACTTTTCTGGCAAGGTGATTGGTATTGTACCTTGAAAGAAAACTGATTGGAAATGTCATGTACTCTATGGTTTCTATTGATGTCAAGTGGCAAATGTTGACTGGTGATGTTATGTGAATCTTAAGAAATGCTCTTTTTCAATCGTGTCTATGTTTCTCAGAATTTGAGACAGAGAGGTCAATCTCTGCAATCCGAGCTGAGGGCATTTCTTGGAATGGATAGGTAAGAGCAACGTGTTCTTTGATATTCTCTTAAGACTCTTCGCCAGATTTAACGATGAAAAATGTCAATAATAATAACAAACATTATTTGATATAGCGCCTTGAAAGGTGGCTTCTTTACAGAATGACAAAACCAACAACAATAAATAATACACAAGATATGCATGATGACAATACACAGAGGAGACAGTAGATGGTCACTGTCAGTGTATTCTGAAGGTAGTTTTCCAATTTTTTGGAACAGGGGTAAAACAGGCCACCTCTACTAGAATCTCTGTCCTAACCAAAAGTGTAACAAAGTATAATAATAATAATAATAATAATAATAATAATAATAATAATAATAAACTTTATTTATAGAGCACCTTTCATACAAATAGTGCTTTGGTGCTTTACAAACCAAGCGTAAAAACAAAATATTAAAATTAAGAGATATACTTTCAGTTGTAAAGGAAAACACAGCAATACAGTAAAGCAACATAAATGTCAATTAAATAAATACATAAAAATTAGGAAAGTCGTAATAAAATAAGAACAATTAAAGAGAACTAAAAAAAGAAACCGAAATAGAAAGAACAAAGAACCACTTTAACTAAAAGCAAAATTAAAAAAATATATTTTCAAATGTTTTTTAAAACAATGTACCGAGCTTGACTGCCTCATAAAAAGTGGTAGTGAGTTTCATCATTTAGAAGCATAAAAACAAAAGGCAGCCTCTCCACTCTTTCTGTTTTTCACATGTGGTATTTGCAGTAGGCCAGTATGTGCAGATCTCAGCTCACGTATAGGAACATATGAAGACAGACATTCAGTAAGGTACAGACGTGCTAGGTCGTTTAAAGCTTTAAAAACAAGTAAAAGAACTTTCAGATTGATCCTAGATAATACAGGTGACCAGTGAAGGTTTTTCAAAACAGGAATGATATTCTCTTTCTTGTATTTGTTAGGATCTGTGCTACTGCATTTTGAACAAGTAGTAAGGGATTTATTGTTTTCTTGGGAAGCCCACAAAACAGAGCATTACAATCATATCCACATCAATGTGAGCAATGGAGAAGTCAAATTAACGTGTCTAAATATCATCTAGTTCTATCCCAGGGAAGAGGGCTGTTGCCTACACAGATGACAAGACACAAAACGCTCAACTGTGCAAAACACGCATAAGGACATCAGTCAGGAGGAACAAGGTAAAGTGTTTTTACTTCTTCACCATGGTCATGTACTTTCACTCCAAGCACTGTCATATGAAATAACTGTGGAAACGACCTCCCCAACATTTTGGGTTGTTGCATTTTGCTTCAATGAATTTTAACCTTTTCTTTTAGACATTAAGAGGAAGGACACATTCACCCTTGGTAGAGATTCAGTTGTTCTTTGAGATGTCAAGGTGAGAATTAACCACTTCAGGTATAAGTCAATCCACATGACTGAAAAAGGGGCGATGAACAGGATATGGGGCTTCTTCTAGTTATAAAGTATAATCATCATCATTAAATGATCTAAGACTACTGAAGTATAAGCTGTGTCCCTGACTGATTAGCAAACTCATCTTTGTAGAGTGCAGCTACTATATATTCAGTGGCATTTCCTTAAAACAACTGTATTCCCACATTCTGAATATGGAGTGTGATAATGTAGAGAATGTTGGACTTGTAATAACTAATTGAATAATAAAAATAATAATAATCAATGAAAGTGCTTAAAAGTATCAACAAATGCCTTCAAAGTACTTGACGTGTACTTTGCTTTCGAAAGTGAAATATAATTCATGCTTACGTAAGATTTCTCTTGACTTCTCAGGAGTCTACTAACTCCAAGGACAAGTAACATCACAAACCATTATTTAAGTGCTGATGTTGGAGCTGCAATACTACTACCAAGACAAAAAATGATACAGGTAACACTGCTCTCAGATTTCTAAGAATTGCTAAAATAGTATGTTTACAGAGCATTCAGTCTCATAAAGAAAATAAGTTGAGAATATGACAAGTTCCTACCATCTCAAACACTGCCAATCTAGAATAAAAAGGAAGTACTTGAACGCCTACTGTAATCAAACTCAAACCAGAACATATCAGTGCATGACAATGAAATGTAGTCACAATATTTCCTCTACCCATTCAAGTCCCAAAAAGGACCGAGGAACTTACCGGAGGCGATCCCTGGATTTCAAACAGAGCACAATGTAGCCAATGTAGGGGAGAAGATCACAGAGAGCTCTTCTCAGATTGCTCAGAGTCAGCCCCAGGACCCTGTCCTGACTGAAGGAGACAAAGTGGTCAAACAGGTAGGTAGAAATGAGCAAGGAACAGAGAGTATGGTTATTCTTGCATTGTTTTGTTCGTCTATCAAAGAAAAGAGTGCTTCTGAGTTTTGTCAATGTTCATCTTTATTTTAGGAGAAGAAGAAACGGTGGTATCACACTTTGCTCAAGTGTATGATACCATGTGTGTACAGCAGACATCACCAAAGGAACAGGAGACACCTGAGTAGAGAACAAGAATATGAAAAGACTGATGGAAAAAAAGCACCAGGAGAAATCCATTGAATATGCACAATCTCGTACAGTATTTCAATGAAAAGTTTCACTGTTGTTTTTAGTGTGGTCGTATTGCATACATTTAAAACAATGTGTCTTGTTTAATGAACTATTTCATTTCCTTTAGTAAAAAGTGTTGTTTACTGTAGTCCTAGCATGAATGCAATTGTTAGATAAAACTTGAATGTAAAACTGAATGTTTCATACAATATGGGTTTTTGTTAACCCACACACCTAAGTGAAATGTTTGATTACGTTTACAAGACATAACACATAGTTCAGTTGAGTGTGAAAGGGAACAACAGAGAAAGTCACAAACAAAACATTTTTGAAGGACTTTAGAAATGAAAAAAAATAAAGATTTTTTCAACAAGATGTCTTTCTATAGCGAGTTTCATTTGAGATAGTCTTTTCTTAGAAGTGCAAGAGTGGTATTCCCTACAACTTATTCCCCAATTTTATCATTCTCAGAAATTAGGAGACGGAAACCACACCTACTGTAATATTAGACCTTGTAACAAGGGAACTAGGTTTCAGTGGCTTAAAAGGTGCATAAAGAGGCTCATGTATAATGACCTCCAGTGTCCCACAGGTTTCCCAAATCATTTCTTCAAGTATGGAAAAAGAGGAAATAAAGTGTCTACAGAAAGTGTATACCCCCTTGAACTTTGTTCAGTTTGTTGCGCCAGTGCCTGAGTTTCATGCACTTAAATGAGGACTTCTTTCTCACACCACATATTTTATACCACTTTTAATGGGAAAAAATGAAACCTTACAATTGTATACATTTTCACCCACGTGTTCATATTTGGTAGAAGCCCTTTTCACAGCAATTTCAGCTGTGAGTCTGTTGGTATAGGGCTCCACCACCTCTGCACCCCCAAGATTTGACAATATTTGAGAATTTGAGAAGTCTGTCTGGTTTAGCTGAAGAATCAGCTAAGGTAAGTTTCAGCGTTTCATTTGGCTGTGTATACCTTTTACTTTTTAACTTTTTTTTGGAATATACTAAACTTAATTTTTGTCATATACTCTTTTTCAAATACCTATTAGAATATGATTTGCACAAAACCCAAAAGAAATACACTTCAGGACTTTCATGAATCTAGTTAAAGCAATTTTAAAGTGAGCTGACCAATAACTACTGTAAATCTATAGAACAAAAACAAACAGTAAAACTAAAACACAGATCTCTTAGCTTCCTATTGCATGAAGCAGATGACTGAATGACCAAGCCTAACTAGTAGCCAGAACCTCAGTTAACCCTCCGTAACACAAAGTTTAACTACACGACAGGAACTCTTTCGCACTGAGTGAAAATCATAAATGGATCCATAACTTTACATCATTTTACTATGTTGTGCCAATACCTGCATTTACATTTAGAACTAATGATGTCATAGAACACGGACCAGCATCACAGGAGTTCCAAGTATCTCCAAGGAGACAACAGAACCTCAGTTGTGTTTAATATACACACTTTGAAACATACTGTGACACTCAGTTAACATGTCTGGTTTCGTTGAAGAATCGGCTAAGGTAAGTTTCAGGGTTTAATGGTGGGATGGTACCTGTGCTTTTTTCCCCCAACCGTTAGAATATGATTCGCACCAAACCCAAAAGAAATACTGCACAGTTCAGGAACTTCATGAACCTAGCAACTGTAAAATAAGCTTACAAACAACTGAATTGAAATGCAAAAAAGTTCAGAGAAAGGCACAAACTATGTTTACTTGGGGTTTACAAAATTAAAGCTAACTCAAATTGTAATGATAAACAATCATGCTGCCAATTTACAGAGAAATATCATGTTTTTGGAATAATGTATTATTTGTTATATAGGAACCCAGTATAATGGAATCCCTTGCGATCCTGTCTGCAGAGATAAAGGTTAGCATTTTTTTCTCTTTAGCTCTGTCATTCTCAGAAATATAATGAACAGAAATATATTTTGCCAATCTTTTCATAGTAATCCAAACAACTCTGCGTGTATCTGACATTTGTAATATTTATCTACCGCAGTATAACTTTTCTGGCAAGGTGATTGGTATTGTACCTTGAAAGAAAACTGATTGGAAATGTCATGTACTCTATGGTTTCTATTGATGTCAAGTGGCAAATGTTGACTGGTGATGTTATGTGAATCTTAAGAAATGCTCTTTTTCAATCGTGTCTATGTTTCTCAGAATTTGAGACAGAGAGGTCAATCTCTGCAATCCGAGCTGAGGGCATTTCTTGGAATGGATAGGTAAGAGCAACGTGTTCTTTGATATTCTCTTAAGACTCTTCGCCAGATTTAACGATGAAAAATGTCAATAATAATAACAAACATTATTTGATATAGCGCCTTGAAAGGTGGCTTCTTTACAGAATGACAAAACCAACAACAATAAATAATACACAAGATATGCATGATGACAATACACAGAGGAGACAGTAGATGGTCACTGTCAGTGTATTCTGAAGGTAGTTTTCCAATTTTTTGGAACAGGGGTAAAACAGGCCACCTCTACTAGAATCTCTGTCCTAACCAAAAGTGTAACAAAGTATAATAATAATAATAATAATAATAATAATAATAAACTTTATTTATAGAGCACCTTTCATACAAATAGTGCTTTGGTCCTTTACAAACCAAGCGTAAAAACAAAATATTAAAATTAAGAGATATACTTTCAGTTGTAAAGGAAAACACAGCAATACAGTAAAGCAACATAAATGTCAATTAAATAAATACATAAAAATTAGGAAAGTCGTAATAAAATAAGAACAATTAAAGAGAACTAAAAAAAGAAACCGAAATAGAAAGAACAAAGAACCACTTTAACTAAAAGCAAAATTAAAAAAATATATTTTCAAATGTTTTTTAAAACAATGTACCGAGCTTGACTGCCTCATAAAAAGTGGTAGTGAGTTTCATCATTTAGAAGCATAAAAACAAAAGGCAGCCTCTCCACTCTTTCTGTATTTCACATGTGGTATTTGCAGTAGGCCAGTATGTGCAGATCTCAGCTCACGTATAGGAACATATGAAGACAGACATTCAGTAAGGTACAGACGTGCTAGGTCGTTTAAAGCTTTAAAAACAAGTAAAAGAACTTTCAGATTGATCCTAGATAATACAGGTGACCAGTGAAGGTTTTTCAAAACAGGAATGATATTCTCTTTCTTGTATTTGTTAGGATCTGTGCTACTGCATTTTGAACAAGTAGTAAGGGATTTATTGTTTTCTTGGGAAGCCCACAAAACAGAGCATTACAATCATATCCACATCAATGTGAGCAATGGAGAAGTCAAATGAACGTGTCTAAATATCATCTAGTTCTATCCCAGGGAAGAGGGCTGTTGCCTACACAGATGACAAGACACAAAACGCTCAACTGTGCAAAACACGCATAAGGACATCAGTCAGGAGGAACAAGGTAAAGTGTTTTTACTTCTTCACCATGGTCATGTACTTTCACTCCAAGCACTGTCATATGAAATAACTGTGGAAACGACCTCCCCAACATTTTGGGTTGTTGCATTTTGCTTCAATGAATTTTAACCTTTTCTTTTAGACATTAAGAGGAAGGACACATTCACCCTTGGTAGAGATTCAGTTGTTCTTTGAGATGTCAAGGTGAGAATTAACCACTTCAGGTATAAGTCAATCCACATGACTGAAAAAGGGGCGATGAACAGGATATGGGGCTTCTTCTAGTTATAAAGTATAATCATCATCATTAAATGATCTAAGACTACTGAAGTATAAGCTGTGTCCCTGACTGATTAGCAAACTCATCTTTGTAGAGTGCAGCTACTATATATTCAGTGGCATTTCCTTAAAACAACTGTATTCCCACATTCTGAATATGGAGTGTGATAATGTAGAGAATGTTGGACTTGTAATAACTAATTGAATAATAATAATAATAATCAATGAAAGTGCTTAAAAGTATCAACAAATGCCTTCAAAGTACTTGACGTGTACTTTGCTTTCGAAAGTGAAATATAATTCATGCTTACGTAAGATTTCTCTTGACTTCTCAGGAGTCTACTAACTCCAAGGACAAGTAACATCACAAACCATTATTTAAGTGCTGATGTTGGAGCTGCAATACTACTACCAAGACAAAAAATGATACAGGTAACACTGCTTTCAGATTTCTAAGAATTGCTAAAATAGTATGTTTACAGAGCATTCAGTCTCATAAAGAAAATAAGTTGAGAATATGACAAGTTCCTACCATCTCAAACACTGCCAATCTAGATTAAAAAGGAAGTACTTGAACGCCTACTGTAATCAAACTCAAACCAGAACATATCAGTGCATGACAATGAAATGTAGTCACAATATTTCCTCTACCCATTCAAGTCCCAAAAAGGACCGAGGAACTTACCGGAGGCGATCCCTGGATTTCAAACAGAGCACAATGTAGCCAATGTAGGGGAGAAGATCACAGAGAGCTCTTCTCAGATTGCTCAGAGTCAGCCCCAGGACCCTGTCCTGACTGAAGGAGACAAAGTGGTCAAACAGGTAGGTAGAAATGAGCAAGGAACAGAGAGTATGGTTATTCTTGCATTGTTTTGTTCGTCTGTCAAAGAAAAGAGTGCTTCTGAGTTTTGTCAATGTTCATCTTTATTTTAGGAGAAGAAGAAACGGTGGTACAGAGGCAGCCATTCAAAATGCGCGGTAAAAACCCGCGGTACAGTAACCTACCCACAAGCCACCGCAGGGCACCGGAGGGCACCGCGGTAAGTGATTGGCTGGCCAAAATGACCGACAGGGGCACTCGTGGTGCATTGGTTGGTAGTGCAAAGATTTAATGATTTAATGTCTTTACTGTGCACATTTTAATCCGCTTAGTTTTGAATATTTATATGGATTTTACCACTAAAGGGAAATTTTAGTAGCTGAGCATAAAAAGAAGAGGAGCATAACGCATCTGAAGGTCATAAACGATATTAATTTAGGAACATAAACATTACTGTATGTATGTAAACTGTACTGTGTATGGCTAGTCTTGGTAGTTTAAAGAAAAAATACACACCAGTCTTCCATTTCTCCCTAAACATTTTAAGCATGAAAGTTTTATGAAACGGTACCCAAATATGCGATTGCTGTATAGAATGAATTTTAATTTAAAAAAATTATTTAATACGAACATTAAGCTGTTTACATCTTCCGCCTGAGAACAGTCACCCGTTGCTACCCAATGCAGAAACACAGCCACTAACTAGCAAAGAGAGGACATTAGCTACCCAATATGATAAAGAAATAAATGATTATTTTGTTTATTTCTTTTGCACATTTATTTGAACATTTCCATCGATTGTACAAGCACTTGGAAACTGTCCAATCCCTAGTTCATCAGGCATTTTACCGGTCTGGCGCCGGTCTGTGTCTTCCAGGATATAATGCCAGCGAACTCTTGTTTTTATGTCCACTATAACAGACAATCTCCTTTGCTTTTAACCGAGCGTTTAATAATTTCCTAAAATGAAAATGATTTACTTTATTTCCCTCACGGGATCAATAAAAGTATCTATCATCTGTCTAAACTATGGGACAGAATTCTGGGGTCTCCCCATACCAGAGATTATGGTAGGGCTTCAGAATGGTGATTGGCTGACACCATCTGACACCCCTCTGATTGGAGAAAAAAGACGTGCTGGTTTGCTATACATACTGTACCAGGAAGAGGATTTCTTTCTATTCAAAACGTGTATTTTAAAAGTTTAAGAAGTAAAAACCTTACAGCGTACACAGATTTCTAAACTGATCAGGATCGTTATCTTTGTCTTATGCATAATAATGTTCACCGCTCTGTCCAGCAAATTAATAATAAACTTTATTTTATATAGCGTTTTAAACGAATAAGTAATTAGATTGCTCATAAACCTAATCACTTGCTTTTTCTTTTTATTTAGGCTCAGATTTCAACTATAGATCGTATTATTAATAACCATAATAACAACCAACCAACAAAAACAACCATATAAACATAATACCAACCAAAAACATAGATAACAACCACAATACAAAATCAAATATATCAAACCATTTTACTCTCGCAAAGTCCTCCAATTATCATAATCCCGCCCCTTATGCAAAACCAAACCTTCCTCCCATCTCAGTTTATCCTGTTTATCATAAACAAAATCCACCTCAATTTTCAACATAAAGCATTACACAAAATCAATACCTCAACACTCCATACTCAACAACGATAATTCACAAACAGCCAGAACATGTAACTACACATTCCCAAACAGACCTAATTTCCATACCCCCGCCCCTTATGCAAAACCAACATCCCTCCCCTGTTCTCTCCCTCCCCTGGCGGTTGTAATTGTTTTTATTTTCAAATAAATTTTAGCAAAGTCATGTATTTTAAAAATCTTAAGATTTTTATATTTATGTCTTTATTTAGTGGTTTCATTAGTGACAAAGGCTAAACTTTCTTGGAAAAATGTCTTTTATGTAAACCATGTTTGCTATTAATTCATTCAGGGCTAAAATATGTTCATTGTCTTCTAATGAAAGAAGGGTTCCTTTCGCCGTAGTCGGGTTGAAATTAGAAGCTTGCCACGCCCGAACTGTTACACCAACGCATTAGCATGTTAAAGCGATTTCATTGAGGAGCCTAGCCTTTAACTAGTAAGTACTGTACTTACTGGGTTTTTGAGGGGGAGGGAGGTGTCTTTCCCTGGAAATCTCTCCTCCTACTTTGAAAATACCCGTGAAACCGGTTCAATTCGTCACAGCCAGCACTCCTGCAGAGAGGGGGGTTGTACTTGCAGTGTATACAGTACACGCGTTATGCTCTTCGTTAATGTCTAAGCCGGAACATATCATTATATCTCATTTTGTATTTCTTAAAAAAAAATCGTTTTCCCAGCCTAACAGTATTGTTTTTAACCTGTAAAGCGCTTTGAGGAGCCACCTTTAAAGGCGCCATATACAATAAAGTTAATTATTATTACTATTGTAAATTTGCTGGACAGAGAGGTGAACATTATTACACAGAAGACAAAGATAGCGATTTACGTTGCATTGTGTATCGTGCTGCTTTAATACAGTTTTAAATAATTAAAAGTCTTAACAGTATCAGCTTTATTTATGGGTTTTAAATAAAGGTGATTTAAACGCGATTTAAATCAATATAAATGTTTATATTGTAACGCATAGGTGACTATTCATTGTTATTAAAATGACTTAAATTCGATCATGTTGTGATATTTAGAAATATACATTTGTTTGGTGTGAGTGAAGTTTTATTTAATCTCTGAGCCATACTGATTCTCCTGGAAGCCAGTTTCCGCCAGGGAGTAAAAAAAAAAACACACTATGGTATTCTCTCCAATGCAGTGCAGTTAAAAACATACCTCTGATGCTGCTCCTAAATGAATATCGTTTATGACCATCAGAAGCTTTATGCTCCTTTTCTTTTTTCCAGTGGATTGAACAGGGAGAGGCATTTCATGATGTACTTTTCACTGATGAAACAACAGTGGCTCTGGAACAGTTTTCAACCATGTCGTTTTATAAAAAGGGGAGATATGTACACGTTACTGAAGCTAAAAGTTTAGCCTTTGTCACTAATGTAACCACTAAATAAAGACATATAGAAATCCCTACGTTACAGACTGTATATGGCTGGTATTGGTAGTTTAAAGAAAAAATACACACCAGTATTCCACTTTCTCCCTAAACATTTTAAGCATCAGAGTCTTACATGTGGTTATTTCGGAAACGTTTGTACGTGCTCCTTCTGACCATGTTACTGTTTACTGTTACTGACCATATTAAGTTTAAGTGCCTGTGGGCACTTTTCCTGTCCGTGGGGGGTGGACCGTCTTTCATTAGAAGGTTAGTCTGTTCTACTCTGAGAATGTAGAGGGGGTGGAAAGTGCCCGCGGTCATTTAATTAGTATTAAAATTCGCACTGATTCCCTTGCAAAGATACGGACATAGGAATATTCGTGCGTGGTCAAAAAATGGCATAAAAACGACAAAGTGAAGGCTGTGAAAACATTCACAATGTACTTTATACACAAAGCAAATATACCCCCCCCCCCCCTCTCAATTCAATTCAAGCTGCTTTATTAGCATGACAGATGGGTACAATCAGTGTTGGGTATTTACTTTGCTTTGAGATGCCACTTTTAAAGGTGATATATAAAATCAAGGCTTTAACTTGCTTTAACTCCGCAAGTCTGAGTTCTTGTGTCTGTCCTATCCGAACCCGAAAGTATTACAATATGTATCTTTATAGCAGGTGGTGTACAGCTTTTTAGTATAGATTACACTTTTCTAAAATGTATTTAAAAAATAAAAACGATTACAATCTAATCTTTCCACGTTTGATCCCAAAATAAATCTAAACGGGGAGAAAGCTATGCTGAAAGTTTATTAAGATACTTAGAAGACAAAGATATCAATTTATGTTGCATTTGTCTGATTGTGAATCAAAAAACACATATATTTAAACCCGCATTTGCGATTTAAATCAAAACGTTATTTAAATCAATATAAATGTTTATTTTGTAACGCCTAGGTGACTATTCATTGTTATTAAAATGACTTAAATTCGATCATGTTGTGATATTTAGAAATATAAATTTGTTTGGTGCGAGTGAGGTTTTATTTAATCTCTGACTCAGTGATGGCCTGGCATGGTGAGGTGCGCTGGCAGCTATGTGGTGTTACGCAGTGGTGGCCTGACACGGTGAGGTGCCCTGGCAGCTGTATGATGCAGTGGTGGCCTGGCACGGTGAGGTGCGCTTGCAGCTATGTGACACAGTGGTGGCGCTGGCAGCTGTGTGATGCAGTGGTGGTCGGGTATGTAGAGGTGCACTGGCAGCTGTGTGTTGTGACGCAATGGTGGCCTGGCACGGTGAGGTGCGCTGGCAGCTGTGTGATGCAGTGGTGGCCTGGCACGGTGAGGTGCGCTGACAGCTGTGTGGTGTGGCGCAGTTGTGGCCTGGCACGGTGAAGTGCACTGGCAGCTGTGTGATGCAGTGGTGGCCGGGCACGGTGAGGTGCGCTGGCAGGTGGGTGATGCAGTGGTGGCCTGGCACCGTGAGGTGCGCTGGCAGCTGTGTGGTGTGACGCAGTGGTGGCCTGGCACGGTGAAGTGCGCTGGCAGCTGTGTGGTGTGACGCAGTGCTGGCCTGGCACGGTGAAGTGCGCTGGCAGCTGTGTGGTGTGACGCAGTGGTGGCCTGGCACGGTGAAGTGCGCTGGCAGCTGTGTGGTGTGACGCAGTGGTGGCCTGGTACGGTGAGGTGCGCTGGCAGCTGTGTGGTGTGACGCAGTGGTGGCCTGGCACGGTGAGGTGCGCTGGCAGCTGTGTGGTGTGACGCAGTGGTGGCCTGGTACGGTGAGGTGCGCTGGCAGCTGTGTGGTATGACGTAGTGGTGGCCTGGCACGGTGAAGTGCGCTGGCAGCTGTGTGGTGTGACGCAGTGGTGGCCTGGTACGGTGAGGTGTGCTGGCAGCTGTGTGGTGTGACGCTGTGGTGGCCTGGCACGGTTACATGCTCTGGCAGCTGTGTGGTGTGACGCAGTGGTGGCCTGGTACGGTGAGGTGCGCTGGCAGCTGTGTGGTGTGACGCTGTGGTGGCCTGGCACGGTTACATGCTCTGGCAGCTGTGTGGTGTGACGCAGTGATGGCCTGGCATGGTGAGGTGCGCTGGCAGTTATGTGACGCAGTGGTGGCCTGGCACGGTGAGGTGCGCTGGCAGCTGTGTGATGCAGTGGTGGTCGGGTATGTAGAGGTGCACTGGCAGCTGTGTGTTGTGACGCAGTGGTGGCCTGGCACGGTGAGGTGCGCTGGCATATAATGAATATATTCATGTGCATCCAACACACAGTTCAACGCTAGCAACTACACAAAATCTAAAATATGAGCTCTACTTGCCACTTACAATACCAACAGTACCAGCTAACTTTAGTAGTGACATTTTCATGGATCTTTTTAACAATAAAATTTACAACGTCAGACTTCAGACACAATTAAACAGGCCTCAAAAAAGTCTGGTACAAACATTTTCAGCATGGTGAAACATGGTGAACATTTCCACCACTGCGTCACACCACACAGCTGCCAGCGCACCTCACCGTGCCAGGCCACCACTGCATCACCCAGCTGCCAGCGCACCTCACCGTGCCAGGCCACCACTGCATCACACAGCTGCCAGCGCACCTCACCGTGCCAGGCCACCACTGCGTCACACCACACAGCTGCCAGCGCACTTCACCGTGCCAGGCCACCACTGCGTCACACCACACAGCTGCCAGCGCACTTCACCGTGCCAGGCCACCACTGCGTCACACCACACAGCTGCCAGCGCACCTCACGGTGCCAGGCCACCACTGCATCACCCACCTGCCAGCGCACCTCACCGTGCCCGGCCACCACTGCATCACACAGCTGCCAGCGCACTTCACCGTACCAGGCCACAACTGCGCCACACCACACAGCTGTCAGCGCACCTCACCGTGCCAGGCCACCACTGCATCACACAGCTGCCAGCGCACCTCACCGTGCCAAGCCACCACTGCGTCACATAGCTGCAAGCGCACCTCACCGTGCCAGGCCACCACTGCGTCACACCACACAGCTGCCAGCGCACTTCACCGTGCCAGGCCACCACTGCGTCACACCACACAGCTGCCAGTGCACTTCACCGTGCCAGGCCACCACTGCGTCACACCACACAGCTGCCAGCGCACTTCACCGTGCCAGGCCACCACTGCGTCACACCACACAGCTGCCAGCGCACCTCACAGTGCCAGGCCACCACTGCATCACCCACCTGCCAGCGCACCTCACCGTGCCAGGCCACCACTGCATCACACAGCTGCCAGCGCACTTCACCGTGCCAGGCCACAACTGCGCCACACCACACAGCTGTCAGCGCACCTCACCATGCCAGGCCACCACTGCATCACACAGCTGCCAGCGCACCTCACCGTGCCAGGCCACCACTGTGTCACAACACACAGCTGCCAGTGCACCTCTACATACCCGACCACCACTGCATCACACAGCTGCCAGCGCACCTCACCGTGCCAGGCCACCACTGCGTCACATAGCTGCAAGCGCACCTCACCGTGCCAGGCCACCACTGCATCATACAGCTGCCAGGGCACCTCACCGTGTCAGGCCACCACTGCGTCACACATATTTCAGCGCCATATATTTCATGGATATTATGGAATATAATGGATGGATATCTTAGTTATCTTTCTAGTTCACAGGTTTGCATGCATAATTTAATTTTGAAAGCCACTGAGACATCAGGTACTACTGTTGTATTTATGAAAAAGAAACAAAACAAAAAACATACTAACAACTGTGCCATCCTACTCCTTAGTTAATACATTTTATTATTCATAAACAGTTAACATTGTTAGCAAAATATTTTGAATTATATTTAACCCTATTTTTTCTTTAGTTTTGTATTTAACTTATTATATGATAGTCAGACTTAATGTATATTTGAACAATGAAAATATATTTTTACAAGATTTTACATTAAGCACTTAAAATTAATATGGTTAATAATAGTAAACTGTAACATGCTGTAACAAGATCGGTTAAACTGCGAAGAAAATGCTTTCAGAGAAAATGTTTCAGGTGTGAAGAACATAGATCTCCAATGCAATTTCAACCAAACCTGTTCCCACACACCCTGCCCCCACTACCATTAGAATATACACAAAGCACTCAAATCTTTCGAGCTAATGATCAGGTGACCCGAGAGAGAGCGAGAGAAACACCAAGGGGTGCGGAACCAGGGAACTATTTACATGGAAAACGGGCGATCTCCCCAGACTGTCCGCCCGTTTCACTGTTACCTGGATACCTCTTTATTTAGAACTCACTAACACTGATTTTTAGTTTAGAAGGATTCAAGTAGGGTTTTAGATGAAAGGCAGCGACCTTAATCAAGCCCAAATCATAATTGAACCCATTCAGAGCCTACATTACATTTTAGCGTTTCATTCTGAGCAGAAGACCCTCACACCTGAAGAAGGGGGAGGTGTTTTTCGCTGGAAATCTCGCCTGCTTCTACTTTACAACCGGAGTGCTGGCTGTGACGAATTAAACCGGTATTACAGGTTTCAATCACAGACCATGTGACATGGGAGTCAGGAAACTAACACACAGCGCCACCGGATTTGATAACGCTATAAAAAACGCTATAAAATAATGTGACTTGGCACAGAACAAGTTTACAGCACAGTACAATAATAAATGCTGACCATGACTTTAGAAGCATAAATTGCCTTACACTCAATTTAAACACAAGCTGTCTTTAGCCCTCTAAGCTGGTTCATACAGAAATGTAGAGACCAAGGCTCAGAACACACAGCTTCATTAGCGAATACATATGCAGGACAACTAAAGAAGACGTTTTACAGAGGATGGATTTTTAGGAACATCCCATCAGTGACATCAATGAAGTCAACTCCTAGGTACTGTAACTGTCGTGTGGATAGTTTCACAAGAATCAGACAAAGGTTTAAGCATCGCTTGTTCTAGATAAAACTGCAAAAAAAAAAACAACAACCCATAATGTACTTCTTTGCGGCTCTGTTTGCCAAAATCATATATTCACAACATAAAATCTAGAAAATAATATTACGTAACCAAAATCCGCAATATGGAAACAGAACCTGTGTAATTGTTGATAGATGATGTACTCGTAACATTTTTCAAGACGAACTACAACATTTAAAAAATGACTTGTATGTACTTGATATCTCTAATCAATCCACGGGTCCCAGCGCAAAACGAAACTAAAACGCATACCGTTTCGCGCTTCTTATTAGTTGCTCAAAAGTAATTTGACCGTATGAAATGCATAATATAAACCTAGAAACATATACGTGAGCAGTACTTAAGCACTGTAGTATCGGTGTTAAGACATACCTCTCAAATACTGTAAATCAAGTTAAAAATATCTCAAGACCGATTCTGGTCATAATGAAACCATGTTTCGTGTATGTTTTCTTTAAAGTACCGAGACCAGCCATATACTGTATGTTTATGTTCCAAAATTAATATCGTTTATGGCCTTCACACGCGTTGCAGTATGCTCCTATTCTTTTTATGCTCAGCTACTAAGATTTCCCTTCAGTGGTAAAATTAGATATGAATATTCAATACTTAAACGGGCACAGTTAAGACATTAAATATACATATACATACTGTATACAGTACAGTTTGCATACGGTAATATGTTTATGTTCCTAAATCAATCTCTTTTATGAGCATGTGAAAGGCATGGTGAATCACTGTACTTTGCATGATTGGAAACAAATGCGTGATTGCGAAATGCTGTGGTGTTACTTTTACAAAGACGGTCAATGAAAAAAAGAATGTTGACCAGGGCAATACTTTGAGTTTACACTTACAGCTTGTCCAAGGTCATTCATTATTAATACTATTAGTAATATCTTCGTTAAAGACTTTGATGGCCACAGCTCAAACATGAGAGGTTGAGCTTTATTAGCTCCACCTTGTGGAAATTCCGGATACTATTATTTTGCTTGTCGTATTATAGGAGAATTTACGGTAACTCGCGGTATTAACCGGTAGCTTGCGGTAGACTGCGTACAGCGTACCGCAAAATAATGCGGTATCGCCCGCGCATTTTGAATGGCTGCATCTGTATCACACTTTGCTCAAGTGTATGATACCATGTGTTTACAGCAGACATCACCAAAGGAACAGGAGACACCTGAGTAGAGAACAAGAATATGAAAAGACTGATGGAAAAAAAGCACCAGGAGAAATCCATTGAATATGCACAATCTCATACAGTATTTCAATGAAAAGTTTCACTGTTGTTTTAGTGTGGTCGTATTGCATACATTTAAAACAATGTGTCTTGTTTAATTAACTATTTCATTTCCTTTAGTAAAAAGTGTTCTTTACTGTAGTCCTAGCATGAATGCAATTGTTAGATAAAACTTGAATGTAAAACTGAATGTTTCATACAATATGGGTTTTTGTTAACCCACACACCTAAGTGAAATGTTTGATTACGTTTACAAGACATAACACATACTTCAGTTGAGTGTGAAAGGGAACAACAGAGAAAGTCACAAACAAAACATTTTTGAAGGACCTTAGAAATGAAAAAAAATAAAGAATTTTTCAACAAGATGTCTTTCTATAGCGAGTTTCATTTGAGATAGTCTTTTCTTAGAAGTGCAAGAGTGGTATTCCCTACAACTTATTCCCCGATTTTATCATTCTCAGAAATTAGGAGACGGAAACCACACCTACTGTAATATTAGACCTTGTAACAAGGGAACTAGGTTTCAGTGGCTTAAAAGGTGCATAAAGAGGCTCATGTATAATGACCTCCAGTGTCCCACAGGTTTCCCAAATCATTTCTTCAAGTATGGAAAAAGAGGAAATAAAGTGTCTACAGAAAGTGTATACCCCCTTGAACTTTGTTCAGTTTGTTGCGCCAGTGCCTGAGTTTCATGCACTTAAATGAGGACTTCTTTCTCACACCACATATTTTATACCACTTTTAATGGGAAAAAATGAAACCTTACAATTGTATACATTTTCACCCACGTGTTCATATTTGGTAGAAGCCCTTTTCACAGCAATTTCAGCTGTGAGTCTGTTGGTATAGGGCTCCACCACCTCTGCACCCCCAAGATTTGACAATATTTGAGAATTTGAGAAGTCTGTCTGGTTTAGCTGAAGAATCAGCTAAGGTAAGTTTCAGCGTTTCATTTGGCTGTGTATACCTTTTACTTTTTAACTTTTTTTTGGAATATACTAAACTTAATTGTTATTATATACTCTTTTTCAAATACCTATTAGAATATGATTTGCACAAAACCCAAAAGAAATACAGTTCAGGACTTTCATGAATCTAGTTAAAGCAATTTTAAAGTGAGCTGACCAATAACTACTGTAAATCTATAGAACAAAAACAAACAGTAAAACTAAAACACAGATCTCTTAGCTTCCTATTGCATGAAGCAGATGACTGAATGACCAAGCCTAACTAGTAGCCAGAACCCCAGTTAACCCTCCGTAACACAAAGTTTAACTACACGACAGGAACTCTTTCGCACTGAGTGAAAATCATAAATGGATCCATAACTTTACATCATTTTACTATGTTGTGCCAATACCTGCATTTACATTTAGAACTAATGATGTCATAGAACACGGACCAGCATCACAGGAGTTCCAAGTGTCTCCAAGGAGACAACAGAACCTCAGTTGTGTTTAATATACACACTTTGAAACATACTGTAACACTCAGTTAACATGTCTGGTTTCGTTGAAGAATCGGCTAAGGTAAGTTTCAGGGTTTAATGCTGGGATGGTACCTGTGCTTTTTTCCCCCAACCGTTAGAATATGATTCGCACCAAACCCAAAAGAAATACTGCACAGTTCAGGAACTTCATGAACCTAGCAACTGTAAAATAAGCTTACAAACAACTGAATTGAAATGCAAAAAAGTTCAGAGAAAGGCACAAACTATGTTTACTTGGGGTTTACAAAATTAAAGCTAACTCAAATTGTAATGATAAACAATCATGCTGCCAATTTACAGAGAAATATCATGTTTTTGGAATAATGTATTATTTGTTATATAGGAACCCAGTATAATGGAATCCCTGGCGATCCTGTCTGCAGAGATAAAGGTTAGCATTTTTTTCTCTTTAGCTCTGTCATTCTCAGAAATATAATGAACAGAAATATATTTTGCCAATCTTTTCATAGTAATCCAAACAACTCTGCGTGTATCTGACATTTGTAATATTTATCTACCGCAGTATAACTTTTCTGGCAAGGTGATTGGTATTGTACCTTGAAAGAAAACTGATTGGAAATGTCATGTACTCTATGGTTTCTATTGATGTCAAGTGGCAAATGTTGACTGGTGATGTTATGTGAATCTTAAGAAATGCTCTTTTTCAATCGTGTCTATGTTTCTCAGAATTTGAGACAGAGAGGTCAATCTCTGCAATCCGAGCTGAGGGCATTTCTTGGAATGGATAGGTAAGAGCAACGTGTTCTTTGATATTCTCTTAAGACTCTTCGCCAGATTTAACGATGAAAAATGTCAATAATAATAACAAACATTATTTGATATAGCGCCTTGAAAGGTGGCTTCTTTACAGAATGACAAAACCAACAACAATAAATAATACACAAGATATGCATGATGACAATACACAGAGGAGACAGTAGATGGTCACTGTCAGTGTATTCTGAAGGTAGTTTTCCAATTTTTTGGAACAGGGGTAAAACAGGCCACCTCTACTAGAATCTCTGTCCTAACCAAAAGTGTAACAAAGTATAATAATAATAATAATAATAATAATAAACTTCATTTATAGAGCACCTTTCATACAAATAGTGCTTTGGTGCTTTACAAACCAAGCATAAAAAGAAAAAAATAAAATTAAGAGATATACTTTCAGTTGTAAAGGAAAACACAGCAATACAGTAAAGCAACATAAATGTCAATTAAATAAATACATAAAAATTAGGAAAGTCGTAATAAAATAAGAACAATTAAAGAGAACTAAAAAAAGAAACCGAAATAGAAAGAACAAAGAACCACTTTAACTAAAAGCAAAATTAAAAAAATATATTTTCAAATGTTTTTTAAAACAATGTACCGAGCTTGACTGCCTCATAAAAAGTGGTAGTGAGTTTCATCATTTAGAAGCATAAAAACAAAAGGCAGCCTCTCCACTCTCTGTATTTCACATGTGCTATTTGCAGTAGGCCAGTATGTGCAGATCTCAGCTCACGTATAGGAACATATGAAGACAGACATTCAGTACGGTACAGACGTGCTAGGTCGTTTAAAGATTTAAAAACAAGTAAAACAACTTTCAGATTGATCCTAGATAATACAGGTGACCAGTGAAGGTTTTTCAAAACAGGAATGATATTCTCTTTCTTGTATTTGTTAGGATCTGTGCTACTGCATTTTGAACAAGTAGTAAGGGATTTATTGTTTTCTTGGGAAGCCCACAAAACAGAGCATTACAATCATATCCACATCAATGTGAGCAATGGAGAAGTCAAATTAACGTGTCTAAATATCATCTAGTTCTATCCCAGGGAAGAGGGCTGTTGCCTACACAGATGACAAGACACAAAACGCTCAACTGTGCAAAACACGCATAAGGACATCAGTCAGGAGGAACAAGGTAAAGTGTTTTTACTTCTTCACCATGGTCATGTACTTTCACTTCAAGCACTGTCATATGAAATAACTGTGGAAACGACCTCCCCAACATTTTGGGTTGTTGCATTTTGCTTCAATGAATTTTAACCTTTTCTTTTAGACATTAAGAGGAAGGACACATTCACCCTTGGTAGAGATTCAGTTGTTCTTTGAGATGTCAAGGTGAGAATTAACCACTTCAGGTATAAGTCAATCCACATGACTGAAAAAGGGGCGATGAACAGGATATGGGGCTTCTTCTAGTTATAAAGTATAATCATCATCATTAAATGATCTAAGACTACTGAAGTATAAGCTGTGTCCCTGACTGAATAATTAGCAAACTCATCTTTGTAGAGTGCAGCTACTATATATTCAGTGGCATTTCCTTAAAACAACTGTATTCCCACATTCTGAATATGGAGTGTGATAATGTAGAGAATGTTGGACTTGTAATAACTAATTGAATAATAATAATAATAATCAATGAAAGTGCTTAAAAGTATCAACAAATGCCTTCAAAGTACTTGACGTGTACTTTGCTTTCGAAAGTGAAATATAATTCATGCTTACGTAAGATTTCTCTTGACTTCTCAGGAGTCTACTAACTCCAAGGACAAGTAACATCACAAACCATTATTTAAGTGCTGATGTTGGAGCTGCAATACTACTACCAAGACAAAAAATGATACAGGTAACACTGCTTTCAGATTTCTAAGAATTGCTAAAATAGTATGTTTACAGAGCATTCAGTCTCATAAAGAAAATAAGTTGAGAATATGACAAGTTCCTACCATCTCAAACACTGCCAATCTAGAATAAAAAGGAAGTACTTGAACGCCTACTGTAATCAAACTCAAACCAGAACATATCAGTGCATGACAATGAAATGTAGTCACAATATTTCCTCTACCCATTCAAGTCCCAAAAAGGACAGAGGAACTTACCGGAGGCGATCCCTGGATTTCAAACAGAGCACAATGTAGCCAATGTAGGGGAGAAGATCACAGAGAGCTCTTCTCAGATTGCTCAGAGTCAGCCCCAGGACCCTGTCCTGACTGAAGGAGACAAAGTGGTCAAACAGGTAGGTAGAAATGAGCAAGGAACAGAGAGTATGGTTATTCTTGCATTGTTTTGTTCGTCTATCAAAGAAAAGAGTGCTTCTGAGTTTTGTCAATGTTCATCTTTATTTTAGGAGAAGAAGAAACGGTGGTATCACACTTTGCTCAAGTGTATGATACCATGTGTGTACAGCAGACATCACCAAAGGAACAGGAGACACCTGAGTAGAGAACAAGAATATGAAAAGACTGATGGAAAAAAAGCACCAGGAGAAATCCATTGAATATGCACAATCTCGTACAGTATTTCAATGAAAAGTTTCACTGTTGTTTTTAGTGTGGTCGTATTGCATACATTTAAAACAATGTGTCTTGTTTAATTAACTATTTCATTTCCTTTAGTAAAAAGTGTTGTTTACTGTAGTCCTAGCATGAATGCAATTGTTAGAAAAAACTTGAATGTAAAACTGAATGTTTCATACAATATGGGTTTTTGTTAACCCACACACCTAAGTGAAATGTTTGTTTACATTTACAAGACATAACACATAGTTCAGTTGAGTGTGAAAGGGAACAACAGAGAAAGTCACAAACAAAACATTTTTGAAGGACTTTAGAAATGAAAAAAAATAAAGAATTTTTCAACAAGATGTCTTTCTACAGCGAGTTTCATTTGAGATAGTCTTTTCTTAGAAGTGCAAGAGTGGTATTCCCTACAACTTATTCCCCAATTTTATCATTCTCAGAAATTAGGAGACGGAAACCACACCTACTGTAATATTAGACCTTGTAACAAGGGAACTAGGTTTCAGTGGCTTAAAAGGTGCATAAAGAGGCTCATGTATAATGACCTCCAGTGTCCCACAGGTTTCCCAAATTATTTCTTCAAGTATGGAAAAAGAGGAAATAAAGTGTCTACAGAAAGCGTATATCCCCTTGAACTTTGTTCAGTTTGTTGCGCCAGTGCCTGAGTTTCATGCACTTAAATGAGGACTTCTTTCTCACACCACATATTTTATACCACTTTTAATGGGAAAAAATGAAACCTTAGAATTGTATACATTTTCACCCACGTGTTCATATTTGGTAGAAGCCCTTTTCACAGCAATTTCAGCTGTGAGTCTGTTGGTATAGGGCTCCACCACCTCTGCACCCCCAAGATTTGACAATATTTGAGAATTTGAGAAGTCTGTCTGGTTTAGCTGAAGAATCAGCTAAGGTAAGTTTCAGCGTTTCATTTGGCTGTGTATACCTTTTACTTTTTAACTTTTTTTTGGAATATACTAAACTTAATTGTTATTATATACTCTTTTTCAAATACCTATTAGAATATGATTTGCACAAAACCCAAAAGAAATACAGTTCAGGACTTTCATGAATCTAGTTAAAGCAATTTTAAAGTGAGCTGACCAATAACTACTGTAAATCTATAGAACAAAAACAAACAGTAAAACTAAAACACAGATCTCTTAGCTTCCTATTGCATGAAGCAGATGACTGAATGACCAAGCCTAACTAGTAGCCAGAACCCCAGTTAACCCTCCGTAACACAAAGTTTAACTACACGACAGGAACTCTTTCGCACTGAGTGAAAATCATAAATTGATCCATAACTTTACATCATTTTACTATGTTGTGCCAATACCTGAATTTACATTTAGAACTAATGATGTCATAGAACACGGACCAGCATCACAGGAGTTCCAAGTGTCTCCAAGGAGACAACAGAACCTCAGTTGTGTTTAATATACACACTTTGAAACATACTGTAACACTCAGTTAACATGTCTGGTTTAGTTGAAGAATCGGCTAAGGTAAGCTTCAGGGTTTAATGGTGGGATGGTACCTGTGCTTTTTTCCCCCAACCGTTAGAATATGATTCGCACCAAACCCAAAAGAAATACTGCACAGTTCAGGAACTTCATGAACCTAGCAACTGTAAAATAAGCTCACAAACAACTGAATTGAAATGCAAAAAAGTTCAGAGAAAGGCACAAACTATGTTTACTTGGGGTTTACAAAATTAAAGCTAACTCAAATTGTAATGATAAACAATCATGCTGCCAATTTACAGAGAAATATCATGTTTTTGGAATAATGTATTATTTGTTATATAGGAACCCAGTATAATGGAATCCCCTGCGATCCTGTCTGCAGAGATAAAGGTTAGCATTTTTTTCTCTTTAGCTCTGTCATTCCCAGAAATATAATGAACAGAAATATATTTTGCCAATCTTTTCATAGTAATCCAAACAACTCTGCGTGTATCTGACATTTGTAATATTTATCTACCGCAGTATAACTTTTCTGGCAGGGTGATTGGTATTGTACCTTGAAAGAAAACTGATTGTAAATGTCATGTACTCTATGGTTTCTATTGATGTCAAGTGGCAAATGTTGACTGGTGATGTTATGTGAATCTTAAGAAATGCTCATTTTTCAATCGTGTCCGTTTCTCAGAATTTGAGACAGAGAGGCCAATCTCTGCAATCCGAGCTGAGGGCATTTCTTGGAATGGAAAGGTAAGAGCAACGTGTTCTTTGATATTCTCTCAAGACTTTTCGCCAGATTTAACGATGAAGTGATATTGTATTAAGAGGCCTTTGGTGTAGGCTAAGCAGCCATAGGTTTGAAAATATTACTGCAGCCTGACTGCTTCAATTTCAGCTATGTAGTAGAGAACATTCCAAACAGAAGCCGGCCTACCTTCTTTTCTTTGTACCTGATAAAGATGAGGATGGCTTTAAAGATACAGCTAAAGTTTTGCAGAACCATTCAAGGACATTGTTACTGTTTGTTGTAGAAGCCAAAACTATGAGAATCTCAAAATCTAAAAATCTCATGGCGTCAGAATGTACAACTTTAAAAAAAAGTAAATAATAATAATAAACATTAATTTATATAGCGCCTTGAAAGGTGGCTTCTTTACAGAATGACAAAACCAACAACAATAAATAATACACAAGATATGCATGATGACAATACACAGTTACAGTAGAGGAGGCAGTAGATGGTGGCACTAAATCAAGTGGGAGCAGAAGGATAAAGAACAGGGGTGAGTTTCCCGAAAACGATTAATCTTATAGACTAACGAGCAAATTTACGATGTACGTATGTAACGTACTAGCTACTTTTTTGTGCGTTTCCCCAAACCCCTCTTAATCGGTCATTTCACAAGCGAGTATAAAGTACTTCTTTGTTAACCCCGCCCCTGAAGTCGCTCAGCAAAAAGCATCACAAGTCGATTGAAAAACAATCGATTGACAATTCTTTCATTATATGGTGTCGGTTTTGGTCCTTCAGTGGGATGAAATAAAGTTGTGAAAAGGAATATGAAGTCAACTTGACATCCATTTAAGCGAAAGCATATAGATAGGCACAAAATGGGACCCTTATTGTTTCTAAGAGAAAAGAAATGACTGACATGCCGTAAAAGGAAACCAAGATTAACTGCGTGGACAGTGTATGCGTCCCGCACGACGTCTTTGATTTAAAGCAATATTTTTTGGCGCGCTGCCATTGTTAAGAATCACAGTGTTTCATGAGAAAAAACTGTTATTTATAGTTATTGGGTGTATTGGAACTAAATGGAAAACTTAACTACTAAGCTTGGCATGTGTCACTCAACAAATTCAGGACCTATAATCAAATTTCAAAACAAGTAGGTCTAAGCTTTACCGTCAACAATCACGACAGAACATAAAACGGTATTGGAACTTTAAATATTGTATCGATCGCGGGTTTCGGTACGGAATGGAGCAGGCGTGGGACTCAGGGAATGGGGCTGAACAACACATTTATTAACTCGAATCGGGAAAGGTACACACACAGGGACAGGGGTTCCAGCGCTGCACCTACACTAACACACACACACACACACACACGAAGGGAAGAGACTGTATCCCAGCCTCCCTCCGGCTATACAGTCCGGTAGTCCCCAGGTGCTGTTCTCAGCCCGCCTTGCGTGCGCATGGCTAAAGCGCCCTGCGTGACGCTTCATTAGAAATACATGTGAGGCCCAATGATTTCACTTCAATAATGCATTGCTGCATTTCATCCTGAAAATAATATCATCTAGTCAAGTATAAAACTTAGCCTTTCTTTTCAATTAAGTGTATTCTAACGGATTGGGGTTCTCTGGGCATGTGCCCTGGCAGCTCCCAAACAAATACAAGTAGAGGAGAAATTACAGATAAAAGAAAGAAAACATAAAAAGAACAAAAAACAATTAACTGCCAGCGGTAATGAGGTAAATATTTATGTAACCAAGTTATATTTTTACATATATCAATGTTTTCCTTGCTTTGGCATTTTTCACGTTCTTTATGGAATTTAATACAATCTAAACCCCACCTCAAAAGTACTAAAAGAGGGAGTATTATTAAACATTTGACTTAGGAATATGAAATATACCCAAGACGACTAATAAATTCATCACTGTATAAATAAATGTTCTTTTTTCGAATTTCCTCTTACATAGTACAACAAAATATCAAAACCCTTCATATAAACTCGGAGTATCCTCTATTTCCAGAGGACTCCCATGCCGTGCAGTGACTGTGCTCTGTCTGGCGATCTCTGGCGCTCAGGGTGGGCAGGAGGCGGCCAGTTTAAGAAGCACTTAGTGATGAACGAGCGGGTCGGGGAGCACGTAGATGACGAAGGATTTAACGTGCTACTTCAGTTCCGATGGGTTTTGGGAAACACTCGTCAATTAACGATCGATCTCAAGAGCGAGTTTACGGTGTTCTTAGCGCTACGATGCTTTCGGGAAACAGAATAATAATATCTAGAAGGATATACCATATATAAAAATATAAAGAATGATATACGATTTATAAAAGTAATAGATTTCAAATATCATATATTATTAACACCATACCCACCATCTATGTACATTCACATGACCACACACATCAGATCAATATCAAATCAATCACAATGATTAGAATGCGCGCAGAAATCGCCCCTTTCTCTCCCCATCTTTCAGCACATTATACGTCCTCTCCGCGATACAAGCCGATATCCGTTATCTTACTCTACAATGCACCTTTTCCCGTGTTGTACGTTAACATTTGGTTGATAAAATCGACACACCTACAATATTAAATAAGAAAGAAAACAATTATAACACAACGGCTGACAGAGCCTCTAGATCAGAAACCCGTTGGCGGCACACGCGCTGAATGTCTCTCTCTCTCCTGCTCAGCAAAACACAACATGTGGGTCAACACCGTGTGAGGCATTAAACACCACCTTCCTGCATCACCGCGATTCATCTGGCACACAACTGTACTATTTACAGAAATAATATATATAATGTCGCCACACGAATCTGTAATAAAAATAAAATAAAAAATGCCGCTGGCACGCTCACCTGCAGGAGCACGTGTCGCCCCATACTCGCTCCACTCCGGCACGTGGTCATCTCGCCACAGGCCCTCAGACCAGACACCCCCACTCTCCCCTCCAGCAAGAGACCATCAGGGCAGCACAGCGCGCCACTACATCACACCGCACTCGTCAGCAGCTCAAACAGAAAATAAACGGATTCAAGTCAAGTGGCAGGATCTCGCTGAAGAGAGACAGTGATGGCGTCTCACCCGCCTGGCGGCCACAGCGCGTCTGAGGGCTCCCCAGAGAAACGAGCCGCCTGTGACCCCAGGGGCACCTTCACTGGTGCCCCGCCACCAACACACCCCAAGGGCTGTCGCACAGCCACCTCCATACAGAAAAACGGAACTAATTCTTGGGAAGTTCACAAAAATAAAATAATAAAATAAAAGATGACATCATATAAACACGGCTCAACACAGCTGGCTACACGTGTAAGAACGTGCAGCACTTGAAGTGCGGCTCTCAGCAGAAATATAATAATAATAATAATAAAGAACTTTATTTATAGAGCACCTTTCATACAAATAGCAGCGCAAAGTGCTTTACAAACCAAGCGTAAAAATAAAATATTAAAATTAAGAGATAGACTTTCAGTTGTAAAGGAAAACACAGCAATACAGCAAAGCAACAGAAATGTCAATTAAATAAATAAATACAAATGAGGAAACTCGTAATAAAATAAGAAAAATAAAAGAGAACTAATCAGCCTCTTAGTCCGGATCGTGGTCACCGACGACCACGCCGGTCTCCCCTTTTCCGGAAAAACCTGCCTCAAAAGTACCATCTCACTTCATTATTTTATATCACCAAAACCACAAAACCTTTACACAAAACCTTTTATTAATCAAAAAGTGTCAAAATTGTTTTTCACAAAACCACTTTTGGAAATTGCATGAGAAGGTCCATAAGGCCACACATGTGCTCTCCTCAGCGCGGTCACGCACGTCCGCGGTGGAAATCAAGATCTACCTTTGATTCCTTCGTCATTTCTCATCGTTTTTTACCTACAAAACCATGTTATCAATCGAAAAGGGACAACCGGAGCTTTAAAAAAAACCCAAGACGATCGATCACAAAGTCACTTTTTATCTGATGATGCACTTCCAAACTTCCAATATACATTGATAATGCAATCAAAACCAGCAAAAAATATATATACCCCATGTTTTTACCTTATTCTGAAGCATAACATATATCCACAGCAGCTCAGACCTGGAGGCTATTGAACGTCATTGACTTTGTACTAAATGTCTAAAACAAGAGCGCCAAAAACAAGGCGATCTGATTGTTAAAAAGCGCCGTCATTCATTGTATTTTCAGCCATTCAGAGCCCTTAGGGGGTAAGACTTCCTCTAGAAATCCTCCAGATTTTTATCCAAGCTAGCAGTCACCTAGAACAAGGTTTTCAAATCATTCCCAGGCCTTTGACATATAGTTGAAAAATCTGACCTCTGAAGACCACAAAAACATTTTCGCCTGTTTTTTTTTTTTGGGGGGGGGGGGTTCATATGTTTGTCTGCTGAGTAGACACATTAAGAAATATAAGACATTTGACTGTTCGCACTCAAAGCCAAGGGGGTTAGCTTCAATTTAAGACCTGAATCAGGCTCCTGCTATGTTCTGCTGCAGCGATATAACAAATTGTTTAAGGGGAGGAAATTCCAGGCGGACATTGGCTAAATGTGTCACTGGGAGTAAGAGGCTAAAAAAAGAAACATAAATAGAAAGAACAAAGAACCACTTTAACTAAAAGCTAAATTAAAAAAATATTGTAACGCATACGGCCATCAGGGTGTGTAAGAGCCGGCTTACCAGAGCGGTGACGTCGCCGCCCTTCCCTGTGATAGCAGGACTACAGCTACTGTATACTTTATACTACAGTATAAAAAGTGGTAGTTTTAAGCTTTTCTGTGAATATAATATGGAATTGCGTATCTAAAGAAATTAATAACAATATAATTATATTCATATACTGCAACACAATAGTACACACTGTACAATGTCTCTTGACACAGTATGTGTAGGGCTGTTTCACCTCTCCTCATGTGACCTTGCGAGTGGTGCTGTGGTCTAAATGCCTCACTTGTAAGTGAGAGGTTTGCTGTTCAAATCCAGCCAGCGCCATGACTCCTCTTTTAACAAACATTTCTTTGAAAAAATAAAATAGCAATATTATGGACAATTAATTGAATTTTTATATTTCTAAATATCACAACATGTTCGAATCTAAGTCATTTTTTAATAACAATGAATAGTCACCACGCATGCTTACACAGCTCCCTGGGTAAACTATCACAAAGCCTTAGAGAACTTAACATTTTTATTATCAACAAACTGTAAATACAACATTTACATTGGCGTTATTAATATTTCGCTTGAGTGTATGGAGGATTGTCAGCTGTCACTGAGAGCAGACCCCCCCTCTTAGGCTGCACAAACGATTTTTTAAATTTCTATAAAGAAATGGCGGCTGTATGCGTTACAATATCAACATTTACTGTCAAACTTTAAATCAAAAATTGATTTAAAGACAATCTGTCAAAGTGCAATGGAATACAATATTGTTGTTGTTATTGTTGTTTTTATCCCATAAAGCGCTTTGAGAAGCCACCTTTAAAGATGCTATATAAAGGCGCTGATTACTATAGAATGTGTTTTCTTTCTTCTTTTTTTCAGTATGGAATAAACCTATTACTTGATTCTTATGGTTTGTGTGAGAAGGCAGGGTATCAGCTTGTTCACCCCTCCCGCCCCTCTCTGTGTACAGTAGAGTCTCCATTCCCGACTGGTGGAGCTCATATAGCAGTGCCTGGAGAGAATCCAGGGTATCAGCTTCAACCCCACGGCTGGGCAGCGTGTTCCCCCCTCCCGCTCCTCTCTGTGTACAGTAGAGCCTCCTGTCCTGACTGGTGAAGCTCATTCAGCTGTGTCTGGAGAGGGAGAGGGAGAGGGGTGCGGAACCAGGGAACTATTTACATGGAAAACGGGCGATCTCCCCAGCCTGTACGCCTCTTTCACTGTGTGGCAGCTGCAATAGTCAGCGGCCTTCCTAAACCCCGCCCTGACCACTCCTGTCCTGCCCCTCACCGCGCACCCCAGCCGGGCGCTCTTCAGCCGCCCCCCGGGACGAATGCGCTACAATACTAAAAATAAGATACAATCTACAGACATTCACAACATAGACATATCTTAAAACATTTACATATATTGTTAAATTATTACTTTAAATATATACTTTAAGTTACCGAAACAGCCAGTTAATAAAATCGTTGCAATTTTGTTCTTGTTTGGAGGTGGAGATATTCTGACAACAACTGATTTAAAGACAATCTGTCAAAGTGCATTGAAATACAATATTACGCTGGGTAAACGTTCTGAGGTCAAATTCTTCCGCGACGGGGGTACCTGTAAAGGTCTGAGCCGGAACACATTATTATATCTCATTTTTTATTTCTTTTAAAAAAAAATTAAAAATCGTTTGCCCAGCATAACAGTATTGTTATTGTTGTTTTTACCTGTACAGCGCATTGAGAAGCCACCTTTAAAGGTGCTATATAAAATAAAGTTTATTATTAATTTGCTGGACAGAGAGGTGAACATTATTATGCAGAAGACAAAGATAACGATTTATGTTGCCTTGGCAGATTGTGAATCAATAAAGACATTTAATTAAACACGGGTTTGCGATTTAAATGGAAATGGGGGTGACGGAAACTCTTAATCTAAATAAAAATAAAATAAATAAAACAGGTTTCAATTGTTAATAACCACTTTTTATGCGCGAAACACGGGTGATTTATTTTCCTCCTGATCAGCTTAGAAATCTGTGTACGCTCTAAGGTTTTTACTTCTTAGTTAAACTTTTAAAATACACGTTTCGAATAGAAACAACATATGCTATTGTCTTCCTGGTATCCTCACAGACCAGGATTACACTCAATGGGCAGACCTGGCTGCCCAGAGAGGACAGGCTGTGCTCCCACTGCCAGCAGGGGGAAATAGAGACAGAGGTGCACTTCCTACTGCACTGTGACAGGACACGGGAGAAATGGAATACTGGTGTGTATTTTTTCTTTAAAATACAGTACCAAGACCAGTCATACACGCCTTTATATAGCGCCTTTATATTGTCAAAAAGTAATCGTTTTTTACTTTGTCAGCACCCAGACAAATGCAAACACGTTTTTAATAAAATGCTTTTATTCATTCTTAATCTGACTCACAGAACTCACATTCCCGAATGCCCCCCACGCCGCTCAACAATCCTAGGAAGAACACGAAACAGCCTGTTGCACTTTTGTTCGGTCAGTTCTTCCTTCCAAAACTTGTAGATCGCAGTGATAAGTTCTTGCTTTGTGCTGGGTTTAGCAGTTTTCCGAACATAGTCTTTCAGCGAATGCCATACCATCTCTATTGGATTTAAATCTGGGGATTCGGCTGGAGTTTTCACCCAGTTCACTCCTTCTGCTATAAGCCTCGCCCTTGCTGCTGTGGGTTTCGGATCGTTGTCTTGAAAGAGACGGTGCCTTGATCCAAAGTGCTCCCTGATATATGGGGCGGCATGCTGTGTGACCACGACTTCCTCGGAGAATTCACGGTCCATAATTCCTTCGAAAATAAGAAGTGGTCCCGGGCCTCTTCTAGATATACCCCCCCAGACGTGAACCTTCAGTGGATGTTTGGGCTTTGGCTTGTCCACATATCTCCCCTTTTTACAAAATGACATGGTTAAAAAACTGTTCCAGAGCCACTGTTGTTTCATCCGTGAAAAGTACATCATGAAATGCCTCTCCCTGTTCAATCCATTGGAGCGCTTGTTTGAGTCTTTCCTCTTTGTTTTTTACCCTTATCATGGGGCATGTGTTGGTTTTTTTATATCTCCATCCAAGCCTTCTGCACACTCTTCTTATCGATGTCGGACTCACGCTCAAGGTCAGCCCATAACCGTCTTTGAACTTGCATCGCCGATAGCTCATTATTTTCATCCGACAGTCTGTTGATGGCTCGCACAATAGGACTTCAAAAAACAGAGATCAACAGTTAGTTATAAAAATAATGTTTGTAGTTGTATTTACATGCAAGAAAAGTATTTTTAGAAAGTTATTTACCTTTGAATCGTCCTCGGTTTAGATTCTCTTTGCCTCCTCTCCCCTTTATAATGTCATCTCACTGTGCTTTCACAAACGAAGATGTCCATGGAAGCCAAATGCTGTCCAATGTCTCGTGTTGACTTCCCGTTTCTTTTCATCTTCATTATTTGGTGTGAGAGAGTCTTCGTGATTTTGGCCATAGTACGTCTCCTTACCAAAGCAATACAGTGGTGCAGCTTGAAGTCTGTACCTGTATGCAGTATTTAAAAGCACAATACGCAAGGAAATGTGTCTGATGCATTAGCAAGTTAAAAACAATTGCGTCGAAAAGCCGGGCGTAACAATTGTTTCCTTTTTCTGATCACTCACTGTTTGAATACTCGTCTCACCTGCCCTGCTCTTTGTTTTCCTGTTATTTGCTGTGTATGCCTGCTGCGATCCACTCCTGCCCTCACACCTAAAGAAGGCTATTTTACATTTCTTTGTGCGGTTCATAGTGCAATTAACCCTTGCTAGTATCTTTGCGGCCTTTTGAAAGTCTGTGCTGTCCTTTGAAAGCGAGATGATCTCTGGTTCTTTGACACAAGGCACGCCACAGAATGTGAAAAAGACATATTTTTTACCTCACTTGCTGTCTTCCAATCACATTACATCAACATCCAACAACAGGATTTCTTCTCTTAACATGCCTTGTAAAGATGACTCATAGCTTGGCTTGTTTTTCAGGAAATTAAAAAACACTTGAAGTACTTATCCAGTCTCTCAAAATAAAAATATTTTTCAAGCAATGAAATGCAAGATGCTTTCTAACGTCGGGCAATGTGTTTTTTTTTAATCTAACAGAAATCAAGTTCCTGCTCTATGCAGATGACCTGGTCCTGCTGTCGCCCACAGAACAGGGGCAGCAGAAGAACCTGGCACTGCTGGAGCAGCACTGTCAGACCTGGGCGCTGACAGTCAATCTGGACAAGACCAGAGTTATGGTTTTCCAGCTCCACCAGTGAGGACAGGAGGCTCTACTGTACACAGGGAGGGCCCGGAGGGGGGAACATGCTACCCGGCCGTGAGGTTAAAGCTGTTACCCTGGATCCTCCCCAGACACAGCTGCATGAGCTCCACCAGTCAGGACAGGACGCTCTACACAGAGAGGGGCGGGAGGGGGGAACAAGCTTCCCAGCCGTGGGGTTGAAGCTGATACCTTGGATCCTCTCCAGACACAGCTGCATGAGCTCCACCAGTAAGGACAGGAGGCTCTACTGTACACAGAGAGGGGCGGGAGGGGGGAGCAAGCTGCCCAGCCGAGGGGTTAAAGCTGATACCCTAGATCCTCTCCAGACACAGCTGTAGGAGCTCCACCATTCAGGACAGGAGGCTCTACTGTACACAGAGAGGGGCGGGAGGGGGGAACAACCTGCAGAGCCGTGGGGTTAAAGTTGATACCCTGGATTCTCTCCAGACACAGCTGTATGAGCTCCACCAGTTGGTACAGGAGGCTCTACTGTACACAGAGAGGGGAGGGAGGGGGGAACAACCTGCCCAGCCGTGGGGTTGAAGCTGATACCCTGCATTCTCTCCAGGCACTGCTGTATGAGCTCCACCAGTCGGGACAGGAGGCTCTACTGTACACAGAGAGGGGCTGGAGGGGTGAACAAGCTGCCCAGCCGTGTGGTTGAAGCTGATACCCTGGATTCTCTCCAGACACTGCTGTATGAGCTCCACCAGTCAGGACAGGAGGCTCTACTGTACACAGAGAGGGGCGGGAGGGGTGAACAAGCTGATACCCTGCCTTCTCACACAAACCATAAGAATCAAGTAATAGGTTTATTCCATACTGAAAAAAAGAAGAAAAAAAACACATTCCATAGGAATCAGCGCCTTTATATAGCGTCTTTAAAGGTGGCTTCTCAAAGCGCTTTATGGGATAAAAACAACAATAACAACAACAATATTGTATTCCATTGCACTTTGACAGATTGTCTTTAAATCAATTGTTGATTTAAAGTTTGACAGTAAATGTTGATATTGTAACGCATACAGCCGCCATTTCTTTATAGAAATTTAAAAAATTGTTTGCGCAGCCTAAGAGGGGGGGTCTGCTCTCAGTGACAGCTGACAATCCTCCATACACTCAAGTGAAATATTAATAACGCCAATGTAAATGTCGTATTTACAGTTTGTTGATAATAAAAATGTTAAGTTCTCTAAGGCTTTGTGACAGTTTACCCAGGGAGCTGTGTAAGCATGCGTGGTGACTATTCATTGTTATTAAAAAATGACTTAGATTCGAACATGTTGTGATATTTAGAAATATAAAAATTCAATTAATTGTCCATAATATTGCTATTTTATTTTTTCAAAGAAATGTTTGTTAAAAGAAAAGTCATGGCACTGGCTGGATTTGAACAGCCACCCTGTCTCTTAAAGCTCCAGCACTTAAACCACAGTGCCACTCGCAAGGTCACATGAGGAGAGGTGAAACAGCCCTACACATACTGTGTCAAGAGACATTGTACAGCATGTACTATTGTGTTGCAGTATATGAATATAATTATATTGTTATTAATTTCTTTAGATACGTGATTCCATATTATATTCACAGAAAAGCTTAAAACTACCACTTTTTATACACGTTATTTCACATGTTAGTTAAAGACTTCGATGCTTAAAATGTTTAGGGAGAAATGGAATACCTGTGTGTATTTTTTCTTGAAAGTACCAAGACCAGCCATATACAGTTTACATACCGTAATACTGTATGTTTATGTTCCAAAATTAATATCGTTTATGGCCTTCACACACGTTATGCTCCTATTCTTTTTATGCTCAGCTACTAAGATTTCCCTTCAGTGGTAAAAATCCATATAAATATTCAATACTTAAACGGGCACAGTAAAGACATTAAATATACATATCTATACTGTATACAGTACAGTTTGCATACAGTGATATGTTTATGTTCCTAAATCAATATCTTTTATGAGCATGCGAAAGGCATGGTGAATCGGAGATTCTCAAAAATTACTGTACTTTGCATGATTGGAAACAAATGCGTGATTGGATCAACGAAATGCTGTGGTGTTACTTTTACAACGACTGTCAATGAAAAAAAGAATGTGGACCAGGGCAATACTTCGAGTTTACAGCTTGTCCAAGGTCATTCATTATAAATACTATTAGTAATATCTACGGTAAAGACTTTGATGGCGACAGCTCAAACATGAGAGGTTGAGCTTTATTAGCTCCACCTTGCGGAAATTCCGGATACTATTATTTTACTTGCGGTAACGTGCGGTTTCATGCGGTACTATGCGAGAATATACGGTATTAATACGGTAACTTGCGTTGCACCGCGAGAAGCGCACCGCAAAATAATGCGGTATCGCCTGCTTGTTTTGAATGGCTGCATCTGTATATCCCTGCTAATGATGATGACCATGGTAACCTCACCCTCGCAATACACTGGCTGAAAGAACTTAAGAACAGGGTAAATCAAGAACAGGGCATTGGCAATGAGTTCCCCTTCTTTTCATGGTTAAAATCATTATTTGGGTCATGGGGACTGTTTTTCTTAAAGCTATTCATGCCTGTGGTAGTGTTTTTGCTGTTGTGCTGTTGTCTGACTTGTATTATTCCTATGCTTCGATCTATGGTAGTGAAAATGTTTACTCATCAATATGCACTGCTCAGAACAGACTCTGAGGAGCCCTGGGACCCACCAGGTGACCCCTATGAAGACTCTGTGGTATGAACAAAAGCACAACAAAACACAACAAAAGTGTTTTATCCTAAAAATGTTGTTTACGGACAGAGCTGTGCTGCAGAAGCAGCTGGATACTTAGAACAAAGTGTGATAGCACCCAACTTGTCAAGGGCACGGGATGTTTTAATACTGTTCATCTCGGCTGCTTGAAGAAGGGAGTATGAGAAACTATTTGAATAACTGTTCTTCTTTGCTTAAAGCAAAAACCTATAAGGAATGGAAAATGACTGCTTTGCCTGTCCTTGAAGTGTTGCATCAGCTTAAAAAAGATATAAAACAAGGGCTCTCCCTGCTTGCTTTTGAATCAGCTTTCACTTCTCTGCACAGACGGGTGATGGCTTTTTCCCATATTGCAATATGAATAAAGACCTTACTGAGTGAATGAGAATACCTCTCCTGGCTCTTCTTCGATAAAATTCCACGACACATCTCAAAGAACAACTGAATCTCTACCAGGGTGAATGTGTCCTTCCTCTTAATGTCTAAAAGAAAAGGTTAAAACTCATTGAAGCGAAATGCAACAACCCAAAATGTTGGGGAGGTCGTTTCCACAGTTATTTCATATGACAGTGCTTGGAGTGAAACTACACGACCATGGTGAAGAAGTAAAAACACTTTACCTTGTTCCTCCTGACTCACGTCCTTATGCTTGTTTTGCACAGTTGAGCGTAGGGCTGGGCGATATGGCCAAAAACATTATCACGATAAAAAATTTCATATCAGTCGATATCGATAATTATCACGATAAATGTCAAATCATTATTTCTTTCAAGTTTAAAGGCAGATTTTTTCTCCTGAGTGAAAGTTGAAGAAACCAGACAGTTAGTTGGTAAATTAAACAACTATTTATTTTAAGAACACAACAAACACTTGCCAAACAGCAGAAACATTAAACAAATCTGAGGTCGAGAGTATTCAAGTCTTTTTTATGTCAAAATATGCATGAGTAAAATTTACAAAATAAATCTTAATAGAAAAATTAAATACTGCGTGTGATAAAACACACAAAGAAGATGGCTCAGACAGACTGCAAAGTTTAAAGTGCTTTAATGGATCATAACAGAAGTAGTGGCGAAGAATGGCACCGTTTGCAGCTGCCGCTCTACCATCTCCCTACACTCTGCATACAGCCGAGGAAGTGTAGTCAGTGCAAAATGTTTCTGACCAGGTAGCTCGTATCTGGGGTCAAGGACTCTGATAAGCTTCTTGAATCCCTCATTTTTGACAGTGCTAATTGGAAGCATGTCTTTTGCAATGCAATATGCAACTGCATTTGTGATGTCTTCATGTCTTTTCGTTTTTTTGTCGTAAGGCACGGTGCTCGAAAATGATGCTACTATGGTTTGCTGCTGTGTAGTTGCACTGAATACTGGCCTGGTGCTTATAGATGGTCCCCTTCCACTAACAACAGTAGTTTGTGACTGTATTTTTTTACTTTCTGCGTATTCTGTTGCCTGTCTTTGATCACGGATCTGCGGCACAGTTTGCAGTGCACGCTGCTCTGTTTTATGTCTGATCATAAAAAGCCAAAATATCTCCAAATTACCGCAGTTGAATGACCTTTTCTGTCGACGATGTCATCGTCCTTCGAGCTGGTCGTTGGCAGCACTACATTTGCTTCAGTGTAGCGCATTCCTCCGCTCTAACTACAATCCTGGCAGCCACCACCGTGTGGGTAAACAGTCCCTCGTTAGCTGCCTGGTCTGCAACACGCATGCGCAAAGCATGAACATTTATCGAACTTTTGTTAAAATTATATTGAGGAAAATTATATAGCGATAATTAGCGTTATCGAATTATCGCCCAGCCCTCGTTGAGTGTTTTGTGTCTTGTCATCTGTGTAGGCAACAGCCATCTTCCCTGGGATAGAACTAGATGATATTTAGACACGTTCATTTGACTTCTCCATTGCTCACATTGATGTGGATATGATTGTAATGCTCTGTTTTGTGGGCTTCCCAAGAAAACAATAAATCCCTTACTACTTGTTCAAAATGCAGTAGCACAGATCCTAACAAATACAAGAAAGAGAATATCATTCCTGTTTTGAAAAACCTTCACTGGTCACCTGTTTTATCTAGGATCAATTTGAAAGTTGTTTTACTTGTTTTTAAAGCTTTAAACGACCTAGCACGTCTGTACCTTACTGAATGTCTGTCTTCATATGTTCCTATACGTGACCTGAGATCTGCACGTACTGGCCTACTGCAAATACCACATGTGAAATACAGAAAGAGTGGAGAGGCTGCTTTTTGTTTTTATGCTTCTAAATGATGAAACTCACTACCACTTTTTATGAGGCAGTCAAGCTCGGTACATTGTTTTAAAAAACATTCAAAAATACATATTGTAAAGCAACGGGGTTCAGGTGGGCGCCCTTGCCGCATTAGGTCGGCCCCGCACCATCGAGGGCTCGAACGCGGGACTCCCTCAACAAGGACCCAGCCCGGTGAGCTAAAGAGAGATCTCTCTACAGCCCAGTAGCTGTAGTCCTGCTATCACAGGGAAGGGCGGCGATGTCACCGCTCTGGTAAGCCGGCTCTTACACACCCTGATGGCCGTATGCGTTACAATATTTTTTTAATTTAGCTTTTAGTTAAAGTGGTTCTTTGTTCTTTCTATTTATGTTTCTTTTTTTAGCCTCTTACTCCCAGTGACACATTTAGCCAATGTCCGCCTGGAATTTCCTCCCCTTAAACAATTTGTTATATCGCTGCAGCAGAACATAGCAGGAGCCTGATTCAGGTCTTAAATTGAAGCTAACCCCCTTGGCTTTGAGTGCGAACAGTCAAATGTCTTATATTTCTTAATGTGTCTACTCAGCAGACGAACATATGAACCCCCCCCCCCCAAAAAAAAAAAGCAGGCGAAAATGTTTTTGTGGTCTTCAGAGGTCAGATTTTTCAACTATATGTCAAAGGCCTGGGAATGATTTGAAAACCTTGTTCTAGGTGACTGCTAGCTTGGATAAAAATCTGGAGGATTTCTAGAGGAAGTCTTACCCCCTAAGGGCTCTGAATGGCTGAAAATACAATGAATGACGGCGCTTTTTAACAATCAGATCGCCTTGTTTTTGGCGCTCTTGTTTTAGACATTTAGTACAAAGTCAATGACGTTCAATAGCCTCCAGGTCTGAGCTGCTGTGGATATATGTTATGATTCAGAATAAGGTAAAAACATGGGGTATATATATTTTTTGCTGGTTTTGATTGCATTATCAATGTATATTGGAAGTTTGGAAGTGCATCATCAGATAAAAAGTGACTTTGTGATTGATTGTTTTGGGTTTTTTTAAAAACACGTTTTTTTAAAGCTCCGGTTGTCCCTTTTCGATTGATAACATGGTTTTGTTGGTATGAAACGATGAAAAATGACGAAGGAATCAAAGGTAGATCTTGATTTCCACCGCTGACGTGTGTGACCGTGCTGAGGAGAGCACACGTGTGGCCTTATGGACCTTCTCATGCAATTTCCAAAAGTGGTTGTGTGAAAAACAATTTTGACACTTTTTGATTAATAAAAGGTTTTGTGTAAAGGTTTTGTGGTTTTGGTGATATAAAATAATGAAGTGAGATGGTACTTTTGAGGCAGGTTTTTCCGGAAAAGGGGAGACCGTTGTGGTCGTCGGTGACCACGATCTGGACTAAGAGGCTGATTAGTTCTCTTTTCTTTTTCTTATTTTATTACGAGTTTCCTCATTTGTATTTATTTATTTAATTGACATTTCTGTTGCTTTGCTGTATTGCTGTGTTTTCCTTTACAACTGAAAGTCTCTTAATTTTAATATTTTATTTTTACGCTTGGTTTGTAAAGCACTTTGCGCTGCTATTTGTATGAAAGGTGCTCTATAAATAAAGTTTTTTATTATTATATTTCTGCTGAGAGCCGCACTTCAAGTACTACACGTTCTTACACGTGTAGCCAGGTGTGTTGAGCCCTGGTTGTATGATGTCATCTTTTATTTTATTATTTTATTTTTGTGAACTTCCCCCAAATTAGTTCCGTTTTTCTTTATGGAGGTGGCTGTGCGACAGCCCTTGGGGTGTGTTGGTGGCGGGGCGCCAGTGAAGGTGCCCCTGGGGTCACAGGCGGCTCGTTTCTCTGGGGAGCCCTCAGACGCGCTGTGGCCGCCAGGCGGGTGAGACGCCATCACTGTCTCTCTTCAGCGAGCTCCTGCCACTTGACTTGAATCCGTTTATTTTCTGTTTGAGCTGCTGACGAGTGCGGTGTGATGTAGTGGCGCGCTGTGCTGCCCTGATGGTCTCTTGCTGGAGGGGAAAGTCGGGGTGTCTGGTCTGAGGGCCTGTGGCGAGATGACCACGTGCCGGAGTGGAGCGAGTGTGGGGCGACACGTGCTCCTGCAGGTGAGCGTGCCAGCGGCATTTTTTATTTTATTTTTATTACAGATTCGTGTGGCGACATTATATATATTATTTCTGTAAATAGTACAGTTGTGTGCCAGATGAATCGCGGTGATGCAGGAAGGTGGTGTTTAATGCCTCACACGGTGTTGACCCACATGTTGTGTTTTGCTGAGCAGGAGAGAGAGAGACATTCAGCGCGTGTGCCGCGAACGGGTTTCTGATCTAGAGGCTCTGTCAGCCGCTGTGTTATAATTGTTTTCTTTCTTATTTAATATTGTAGGTGTGTCGATTTTATCAACCAAATGTTAACGTACAACACGGGAAAAGGTGCATTGTAGAGTAAGATAACGGATATCGGCTTGTATCGCGGAGAGGACGTATAATGTGCTGAAAGATGGGGAGAGAAAGGGGCGATTTCTGCGCGCATTCTAATCATTGTGATTGATTTGATATTGATCTGATGTGTGTGGTCATGTGAATGTACATAGATGGTGGGTATGGTGTTAATAATATATAATATTATATAATTACATTTATATATGTAATCTATTACTGTTATATATCATATATCATTCTTTATATTTTTATATATGGTATATCCTTCTAGATATTATTATTCTGTTTCCCGAAAGCATCGTAGCGCTAAGAACACCGTAAACTCGCTCTTGAGATCGATCGTTAATTGACGAGTCTTTCCCAAAACCCATCGGAACTGAAGTAGCACGTTAAATCCTTTGTCATCTACGTGCTCCCCGACCCGCTCGTTCATCACTAAGTGCTTCTTAAACTGGCCGCCTCCTGCCCACCCTGAGCGCCAGAGATCGCCAGACAGAGCACAGTCACTGCACGGCATGGGAGTCCTCTGGAAATAGAGGATACTCCGAGTTTATATGAAGGGTTTTGATATTTTGTTGTACTATGTAAGAGGAAATTCGAAAAAAGAACATTTATTTATACAGTGATGAATTTATTAGTCGTCTTGGGTATATTTCATATTCCTAAGTCAAATGTTTAATAATACTCCCTCTTTTAGTACTTTTGAGGTGGGGTTTAGATTGTATTAAATTCCATAAAGAACGTGAAAAATGCCAAAGCAAGGAAAACATTGATATATGTAAAAATATAACTTGGTTACATAAATATTTACCTCATTACCGCTGGCAGTTAATTGTTTTTTGTTCTTTTTATGTTTTCTTTCTTTTATCTGTAATTTCTCCTCTACTTGTATTTGTTTGGGAGCTGCCAGGGCACATGCCCAGAGAACCCCAATCCGTTAGAATACACTTAATTGAAAAGAAAGGCTAAGTTTTATACTTGACTAGATGATATTATTTTCAGGATGAAATGCAGCAATGCATTATTGAAGTGAAATCATTGGGCCTGACATGTATTTCTAATGTAGCGCCACGCAGGGCGCTTTAGCCATGCGCACGCAAGGCGGGCTGAGAACAGCACCTGGGGACTACCGGACTGTATAGCCGGAGGGAGGCTGGGATACAGTCTCTTCCCTTCGTGTGTGTGTGTGTGTGTGTTAGTGTAGGTGCAGCGCTGGAACCCCTGTCCCTGTGTGTGTACCTTTCCCGATTCGAGTTAATAAATGTGTTGTTCAGCCCCATTCCCTGAGTCCCACGCCTGCTCCATTCCGTATTGAAACCCGCGGTCGATACAATATTTAAAGTTCCAATACCTTTTTATGTTCTGTCGTGATTGTTGACAGTAAAGCTTAGACCTACTTGTTTTGAAATTTGATTATAGGTCCTGAATTTGTTGAGTGACACATGCCAAGCTTAGTAGTTAATTTTTCCATTTAGTTCCAATACACCCAATAACCATAAATAACAGTTTTTTCTCATGAAACACTGTGATTCTTAACAATGGCAGCGCGCCAAAAAATATTGCTTTAAATCAAAGACGTCGTGCGGGACGCATACACTGTCCACGCAGTTAATCTTGGTTTCCTTTTACGGCATGTCAGTCATTTCTTTTCTCTTAGAAACAATAAGGGTCCCATTTTGTGCCTATCTATATGCTTTCGCTTAAATGGATCTCAAGTTGACTTCATATTCCTTTTCACAACTTTATTTCATCCCACTGAAGGACCAAAACCGACACCATATAATGAAAGAATTGTCAATCGATTGTTTTTCAATCGACTTGTGATGCTTTTTGCTGAGCGACTTCAGGGGCGGGGTTAACAAAGAAGTACTTTATACTCGCTCGTGAAATGACCGATTAAGAGGGGTTTGGGGAAACGCACAAAAAAGTAGCTAGTACGTTACATACGTACATCGTAAATTTGCTCGTTAGTCTCTAAGATTAATCGTTTTCGGGAAACTCACCCCTGTTCTTTATCCTTCTGCTCCCACTTGATTTAGTACCACCATCTACTGTCTCCTCTACTGTAACTGTGTATTGTCATCATGCATATCTTGTGTATTATTTATTGTTGTTGGTTTTGTCATTCTGTAAAGAAGCCACCTTTCAAGGCGCTATATAAATTAATGTTTATTATTATTATTTACTTTTTTTTAAAGTTGTACATTCTGACGCCATGAGATTTTTAGATTTTGAGATTCTCATAGTTTTGGCTTCTACAACAAACAGTAACAATGTCCTTGAATGGTTCTGCAAAAGTTTAGCTGTATCTTTAAAGCCATCCTCATCTTTATCAGGTACAAAGAAAAGAAGGTAGGCCGGCTTCTGTTTGGAATGTTCTCTACTACATAGCTGAAATTGAAGCAGTCAGGCTGCAGTAATATTTTCAAACCTATGGCTGCTTAGCCTACACCAAAGGCCTCTTAATACAATATCACTTCATCGTTAAATCTGGCGAAGAGTCTTAAGAGAATATCAAAGAACACGTTGCTCTTACCTTTCCATTCCAAGAAATGCCCTCAGCTCGGATTGCAGAGATTGGCCTCTCTGTCTCAAATTCTGAGAAACGGACACAATTGAAAAATGAGCATATCTTAAGATTCACATAACATCACCAGTCAACATTTGCCACTTGACATCAATAGAAACCATAGAGTACATGACATTTCCAATCAGTTTTCTTTCAAGGTACAATACCAATCACCCTGCCAGAAAAGTTATACTGCGGTAGATAAATATTACAAATGTCAGATACACGCAGAGTTGTTTGGATTACTATGAAAAGATTGGCAAAATATATTTCTGTTCATTATATTTCTGGGAATGACAGAGCTAAAGAGAAAAAAATGCTAACCTTTATCTCTGCAGACAGGATCGCAAGGGATTCCATTATACTGGGTTCCTATATAACAAATAATACATTATTCCAAAAACATGATATTTCTCTGTAAATTGGCAGCATGATTGTTTATCATTACAATTTGAGTTAGCTTTAATTTTGTAAACCCCAAGTAAACATAGTTTGTGCCTTTCTCTGAACTTTTTTGCATTTCAATTCAGTTGTTTGTAAGCTTATTTTACAGTTGCTAGGTTCATGAAGTTCCTGAACTGTGCAGTATTTCTTTTGGGTTTGGTGCGAATCATATTCTAACGGTTGGGGGAAAAAAGCACAGGTACCATCCCACCATTAAACCCTGAAACTTACCTTAGCCGATTCTTCAACTAAACCAGACATGTTAACTAAGTGTTACAGTATGTTTCAAAGTGTGTATATTAAACACAACTGAGGTTCTGTTGTCTCCTTGGAGACACTTGGAACTCCTATGATGCTGGTCCGTGTTCTATGACATCATTAGTTCTAAATGTAAATGCAGGTATTGGCACAACATAGTAAAATGATGTAAAGTTATGGATCCATTTATGATTTTCACTCAGTGCGAAAGAGTTCCTGTCATGTAGTTAAACTTTGTGTTATCGAGGGTTAACTGGGGTTCTGGCTACTAGTTAGGCTTGGTCATTCAGTCATCTGCTTCATGCAATAGGAAGCTAAGAGATCTGTGTTTTAGTTTTACTGTTTGTTTTTGTTCTATAGATTTACAGTAGTTATTGGTCAGCTCACTTTAAAATTGCTTTAACTAGATTCATGAAAGTCCTGAACTGTATTTCTTTTGGGTTTTGTGCAAATCATATTCTAATAGGTATTTGAAAAAGAGTACAGATGCAGCCATTTAAAATGGGTGGGGTATTTCGCGGCATACCCCGGTGGGCGTGTCGCGGTATCACGCGGTTAATCGCGTCATTTGACGTCATGCCGGAAAGTATCCGGCATCACCTTGTAAAACCGCCAGTGGGAGCTTAACCTCTCATGTACAGCATTTGAGCTTTTAAATTTGAACTGTGTATTACAGCATGTTAATCATCAGTCATTAAAATGTTGGTATATTTTATGAAAGCAAGATTGCTCAGTTGGACAAAAGTACACAACCTACCTTTATCAGAAATATTTATGCATCAAAGCCTTTACCGAAGATATTACTAATAGTATTAATAAGGAATGACTTTGGACAAGCTGTATACTGAAAGTATAATTTATTTAGCACATTTGTACAAGCACTTGGAATCTGTCCAAGCCCTACTTTGTCAGGCATTTTCTTTTACTTCAACGGGCATAAAAACTCCCTTGCTTTTAACAGGGCGTTTCATAATTTCTTACTACGAAAATGATTTAAAATGTGACACTTATCATTCAACTAGAGCTCAAAATACCACAAGGATCCTCAAGAGCACAGCAAAGACTGTATTAAAAGATACTTGTATGAGATACATGAGAATCCAGGCTTTTTTATCAACGCTTTCTTTTCTGTATACCAGATATTATGGAACCACTTCGGAAGGGTGTCAGCCAGTCAGATTCCAGGAATCGGTACTTTAAAGGAAAAATACACACAGAAATTCCATTTCTCCCTAAACATTTTAAGCATCGAAGTATTTAACTAACATGTGAAATAGCGTGTAAAAAAGTGGTAGTTTTAAGCTTTTCTGCTAATATAATATGGAATCGCGTATCTAAAGAATTTAATAATGATATGATTATATTCGTGTACTGCGACAGGGCTGTGTAGGGCTGTTTCGCCTCACTCTTCACGCGACTTCCCTTGTAGCCCACTGGTCTACATGCCTGATTACCAACTCATGGGTTGTGTGTTCAAATCCAGCTGGTGCTGCACTTTTCTTTTAACAAACATTTCTTCGAAAAAATAGAATAGCGATATTATGGACAATCAATTGACTTTTATATTTCAAAATATCACAACATGATCGATTCTAAGTCATTTTTGATAACAATGAATAGTCACCTTCTTCCCTTCTGACAACGGTCCCTGCTTCTGCTTCCTGCTTCTGTTGTGTGTGTGAGGGGCGGGGGGGATCCCTTCAGATCTCCCTTCAGATTTAAAAGGTTATTAATCATATCTTCGGTGTCACATCTTACCAGTGCAGCTGATCTTTTGCTGCCTGGGTGGGTCAGCTATCACAAAGCTTTAGAGAACCTAACATTTCTATTATCAACAAATTGTAAATTTGTAATAGAGTAAATTTTTATAGAGAAATGGAGGCTGGACAGTATGCGTTACAATATAAACATTTATATTGATTTAAATCGTGTTTTGATTTAAATCGCAAACGCGTGTTTAATTATATGTGTTTTTTTAATCATAATCAGACTAATGCAACATAAATTCATACAGTATCTTTGTCTTCTAAGTATCTTAATAAACTTTCAGCATAGCTTTCTACCCGTTTAGATGTATTTTTCTTGGGATTTTGGGATCAAACGTGGAAGGATTAGATTGTAATCGTTTTTATTTTTCAAATACGTTTTAGAAAAGTGTAATCTATACCTGCCCAGACTGTACGCCTTCCTTAACCCCGCCTTTCACTCCTGTCCTGCTCTTCCCCGCGCACCCCAGCCGGGCGCTCTTCGGCCTGTGCCCGGGACGAATGTACATTTTGATATTTACACCCGGCGCGGCACCGAGGGAGCGTCTGCATTTATAACTTAGTTTTTAAAATTAGTCAAGCAATATGAAGCATCTCCTTTTACTTTTAAGTCCCTTAAATACATTGAGCACAGCTTTCTCACCACTTAAGATTACTTTTTGATACCATCCTTACACAAAGCAGAAACTTTCCGATGACATACAGTACAAGTGGAAAGATTACAGATTTTAATCGTCTTTAATTTTGTTACGTTATACGTTTTAGGAACGTTTCATCTAAACAAACACCACAAAACTATTCTCGATTGTATTTCTGAATGTTATGTTACACCTACAGTAGTTCACTGCTTTAAATACATCGAATTAAGAAAGTAAGGTGTAGCACTTTAGATCTTTAGATCTGAACCAGGGAAAATCTGATAATGTTTCTCTATAACAATAATAAAAAACTTTATTTTACATATCACCTTTAAAAGTGGCATCTCAAAGCAATACAGTAGATGGAAAAACAGTTAAAAGGGACCAAAGTAAATACCAGACAAACGCAAACGCGTTTTTAATAAAATGCTTTTATTCATTCAGCAGAGAGAGAGGGAGACATCCAGCAGAGAGAGACACACACACCAGTTTCCATTGACAAAAAGTAATTGTTTTTTTTACATTTTTTTTTGTCCACAAACGTGAGACTGTCTTTCTCAGACTCACATTCCCGAATGTCCCCCGCCCCGGTCAACAATCCTAGGAAGAACACGAAACAGCCTGTTAATAAAATTGTTACAATTTTGTTCGGTCAGTTCTTCCTCCCAGAATTTATAGATCGCATCGATCAGTTCCTGCTTTGTGACGGGCTTAGCAGTTTTCCGAACGTAGTCTTTCAACGAATGCCAAACCATCTCTATCGGATTTAGATCTGGGGATTCGGCTGGAGTTTTCACCCAGTTCACTCCTTCTGCTATAAGCCTCGCCCTTGTTGCTGTGTGTTTCGGATCGTTGTCTTGAAAGAGACGGTGCCTTGATCCAAACTGCTCCTGATATATGGGGCGGCATGCTGTGTGACCACGACTTCCTCGAAGAATTCGAGATATACCCCCCCAGACGTGAACCTTCAGTGGATGTTTGGGCTTTGGCTTGTCCACATATCTCCCCTTTTTGCAAAATGCCATTGTTGAAAACTGTTCCAGAGCCACTGTTGTTTTGTCGGTGAAAAGTACATCCTGAAATGCCTCCCCCTGTTCAATCCATTAGAGCGCTTGTTTGAGTCTTTCCTCTTTGTTTTTTAGCCTTATCATGGGGCATGTGTTGGTTTTTCTGTATCTCCATCCAAGCCTCCTGCGCTCTCTTCTTATTGATGTCGGGCTAACGGTCGCACCGAGGTCAGCCCATAGCCGTCTTTGGACTTGCATCGCCGGTAGCTCATCATTTTCATCAGTCAGTTTGTCGATAGCTCGCACAATAGGACTTGAAAAAAAAGAGATCAACAGTTAGTTTTAAAAATAATGTGCGTAGTTGTATTTACATGCAAGAAAGGTTTTTTCAGAAAATTATTTACCTTTGAATCGTCCTCGGTTTAGATTCTCTTTGCCTCCTCTCCCCTTTATAATGCTGTCTCACTGTGCTTTCAGAAAGGAAGATGTCCATCGAAGCCAACTGCTGTACAATGTCCCGTGTTGACTTCCCGTTTCTTTTCATCTTCATTATTTGGTGTGAGAGAGTCTTCATGATTTTGGCCATAGTCCGTCTCCTTACCAAAGCGATACAGTGGTGCATCTTGAATTCTGTACCTATATACTGTATGGTATGGTACAGATAAAACTTACACCATACCGATGAGCTAATACCAGGGAAAGACACTCCTATTTTATTTAAAACACAATACGCCAGGAAATGTGTCTGATGCATTAGCAAGTTAAAACAATTGGGTCGAAAACCTGGGCGTAACACCATTTCCTTTTTCTGATCACTCGCTTTCTGGATACACGTCTCACCTGTTCTGTTCTTTGTTTTCCTGGTTTGCTGATTACGCCTGCTGCGGTCCACTCCTACCGTCACACCTAAAGAAGACTATTTTAAATTTCTTGGCGCAGTTCATTGTGCAATTAACCCTTGTATGTGCTGTGCGCGCTCAAAATGCAATTTAAAAAAAGTCAAAAACCGCGCTCAAAATGCAATTTAGAGCTTTCTGGCAAGAGAAATCAATAATGTAACATGCCACTGTTTGTGCATGAACAGGGTTATACTGCTATTCCCTTTGATACCCGATTAAAAAAAAAATGTTTTGAATCCCCGGCGGAACCGGGCATCCATATGAATCAAGTAACAGGTTTATTCCATGCTGAAAAAAAGAAGAAAGAAAACACATTCCATAAGAATTGACTGAGCTCCGCTCTGTACCACGCAATGATCCCCCCAGAGTCTCTGCCCCGGGTTATTTGGGTTTTTTGACAGAGGGTAAAAAACTCTCTCTCTCGCTTGCCCTCCCCCCCCCCCTGTGTATTGTCTGTTTTTTGTGCTGTCCATTGACAAAACAAGGCTCGCCAGCTAATGTGAATCGAAACCTGTCTTTCTAGCTTTTAAAGTCGTGCGATGTGTAAGCCACAATTCAAATAGAGAAAAAAGAGCTGACTGACAAGATTTAAGATGTGGCTGTCAATGTTGGATTAAAAAAAACACATTGCCCGACGTTTGTTGCATTGCTTGAAAAATAACTTTATTTCGATATTAACTTTATATCTCTGCTGAATGAATAAAAACATTTTATTAAAAACGCGTTTGCGTTTGTCTGGTATTTACTTTGGTCCCTTTTAACTGTTTTTCCATCTACTGTATTGCTTTGAGATGCCACTTTTAAAGGTGATATGTAAAATAATGTTTTTTATTGTTATAGAGAAACATGATCAGATTTTCCCTGGTTCAGAAAAAAAGATCTAAAGTGCTACACCTAACTTTCTTAATTCGATGTATTTAAAGCAGTGAACTACTGTAGGTGTAACATACAATATAATTATATCTTATTAATTTCTTTAGATCCGCGATTCTTTTAATACAGTCTTTGCTGTGCTCTTGAGGGTCCTTGTGATATTTCGAGCTCTGGTTGAATGATAAGTGTCGCAGTTTAAAGTGTCGCAGTTTCAAAGTCAAAAACCGCACTCAAAATGCAATTTACAGCTTTCTGGCAAGAGGAGACACCCAAATTAATAATGTAACATGCCACTGTTTGTGCATGAACAAAGTTATACTGAGATTTCCTTTACATATCACCTACGCGATTAAAAAAAAAATTAAAAAGATTTTGAATCCCCGGCGGAACACATTCCATAAGAATCAGCGCTTTTACAGTATATATCGCCTTTAAAGGTGGCTTCTCAAAACGCTTTACAGGATAAAAACAACAAGAACAGCAACAACAACAGTATTGTATTTCATTGCACTTTGAAAACCAAGTAATAACTTAACTATATGTGCAAACGTTTCATATGTTGCTGTTGTGAATGCCTGTGGAGTGTATCTTATTTGCCTTACGTCCTGGTTATCTCGCTCGCCCTCCCCCCCTCTCTCCCTCAGTTCAATTCAATTCAAGGTGTTTTATTAGCATGACAGATGGGTACAATCAGTGTTGGGTATTTACTTTGCTTTGAGATTCCACTTTTAAAGGTGATATATAAAATTTTAACTAAAATAAATTGATATCTTTGTCTTCTAAGTATCTTAATAAACTTTCAGCATAGCTTTCTCCCCGTTTAGATTTATTTTTCTTAACTAGTATACTTTAGATCTTTTTTTCTGAACCGGGGAAAATCTGATCATGTTTCTCTATAACAATAATAAAAAAACATTATTTTACATATCACCTTTATGTGATATCACCTTAAGGATGCGCAAAGAAATTTAAAATAGTCTTCTTTAGGTGTGAGGGTAGGAGTGGATCGCAGCAGGCATAATCGGCAAATTAGGAAAACAAAGAACAGGACAGGCGAGACGTTTATCCAGAGAGCGAGTGATCAGAAAAAGGAACAGCTGTTACACCCAGGTTTTACGCTCTCTCTCTGTTGAATGAATGAACGCATTTTATTAAAAACGCGTTTGCGTTTGTCTGGGTATTTACTTTGTAATCTGTGGTTTACATCTACTGTATTGTTTTGAGATGCCACTTTTAAAGGTGATATGTAAAATAAAGTTTTTTTATTATTGTTATAGAGAAACATGATCAGATTTTCCCTGGTTCAGAAAAAAGACGATTAAAATCTGTAATCTTTCCACTTGTATGTCATCGGAAAATACAATCAGTTTCTGCTTTGTGTAAGGATGGTATCAAAAATTAATCTAAGTGGTGAGAAAGCTGTGCTCCTCAAAGCGCTTTACAGGATAAAAACAATAACAACAACAGTGGCTGGGCAAACAATTTTTTTTTTTATAGAAATACAAAATGAGATACTGTATAATGATGTGCATGAACAAAGTTATACTGCTATTTTCCTTAGATATGCGATTAAAAAAAAAATTTTTTTTGAATCCCCGGCGGAACACATTCCATAAGAATCAGCGCTTTTATATATCGCCTTTAAACACATACACATAGGTGACTATTCATTGTTATTAAAAAGACTTAAATTCGATCATGTTGTGATATTTAGAAATATCAATTTGTTTGGTGCGAGTGAGGTTTTATTTAATCTCTGACCAAGGGAAACGTTTCATTTTTTCAAAGAAATGTTTGATAAAAAAAGAAGTCATAGTTCCGGTGGGATTCGATCACAGACCATTTAACATGGGAGTCAGGAACCTAACCCACAGCGCCACCGGCACAGTCACATGGAGAGTGCTGAAAAAGCACTACAGAAACATTATACACAGAAGCATAAATTACCTTACACTCAATTTAAACACAAGCTGTCTTTAGCCCTCTAAGCTGGTTCATACAGAAATGTAGAGAACCAGGCTCAGAACAAACAGCTTCATTAGCGAATACATATGCAGGACAACTGGAGAAGACGTTTTACAGTGGATGGATTTTTAGAAACATCCCATCAGTGACATCACTGAAGTCAACTCCTAGGTAACTGTCGTGTGGATAGTTTCACAAGAATCAGACAAAGGTTTAAGCATCGCTTGTTCTAGATAAAACTGCAAAAAAAAACAACAACCCATAATGTACTTCTTTGCAGCTCTGTTTGCCCAAATCATATATTCACAACTTGAAATTAGAAAATAATATTACGTAACCAAAATCCGCAATATGGAAACAGAACCTGTGTAATTGTTGACAGATGATGTACTCGTAACATTTTTACAAGACGAACTACAACATTTAAAAAATGACTTGTATGTACTTCATATCTCTAATCAATCCACGGCGATATAGTTAAAGCAGAGTCCCCGCACTGCATTAAAACAAAACAAAAACTAAAACGCCCTGGGCATACCGTTTCGCGCTTCTTATCAGTTGCTCAAAAGTAATTTGACCGTATGAAATGCATAATATAAACCTAGAAACATATACGTGAGCAGTATTTACGTAGTATCGGTGTCAAGACATACCTCTCAAATACTGTAAATCAAGTTAAAAATATCTCAAGACCGATTATGGTCATAATGAAACCATGTTTCGTGTATGTTTTCTTTAAAGTACCGAGACCAGCCATATACTGTATGTTTATGTTCCAAAATTAATATCGTTTATGGCCTTCACACGCGTTACAGTATGCTCCTATTCTTTTTATGCTCAGCTACTAAGATATCCCTTCAGTGGTAAAATTCCATATAAATATTCAATACTACAACGGGCACAGTAAAGACGTTTACTGTAAATCTTTCTACGAAAGACCAACGGACCACGAGTGCCCCTGTCGGTCAACCAATCACGTACCGCGGTACCGCGCGTCATCGTACGTCACAATGCGCGACACCGTAGCCAATTACCTCCGATACGTGTCTGTACCGCTCACTTTGAATGGCTGCATCTGTATCTACCGCAGTATAACTTTTCTGGCAAGGTGATTGGTATTGTACCTTGAAAGAAAACAGATTGGAAATGTCATGTACTCTATGGTTTCTATTGATGGCAAGTGGCAAATGTTGACTGGTGATGTTATGTGAATCTTAAGAAATGTGTCTATGTTTCTCAGAATTTGAGACAGAGAGGTCAATCTCTGCAATCCGAGCTGAGGGCATTTCTTGGAATGGAAAGGTAAGAGCAACATGTTCTTCGATATTCTCTTAAGACTCTTCGCCAGATTTAACGATGAAAAATGTCAATAATAATAACAAACATTATTTGATATAGCGCCTTGAAAGGTGGCTTCTTTACAGAATGACAAAACCAACAACAATAAATAATACACAAGATATGCATGATGACAATACACAGAGGAGACAGTAGATGGTCATTGTCAGTGTATTCTGAAGGTAGTTTTCCAATTTTTTGGAACAGGGGTAAAAGAGGCCACCTCTACTAGAATCTCTGTCCTAACCAAAAGTGTAACAAAGTATAATAATAATAATAATAATAATAATAATAATAATAATAAACTTTATTTATAGAGCACCTTTCATACAAATAGTGCTTTGGTGCTTTACAAACCAAGCGTAAAAAGAAAATATTAAAATTAAGAGATATACTTTCAGTTGTAAAGGAAAACACAGCAATACAGTAAAGCAACATAAATGTCAATTAAATAAATGCATAAAAATTAGGAAAGTCGTAATAAAATAAGAACAATTAAAGAGAACTAAAAAAAGAAACCGAAATAGAAAGAACAAAGAACCACTTTAACTAAAAGCAAAATTAAAAAAATATATTTTCAAATGTTTTTTAAAACAATGTACCGAGCTTGACTGCCTCATAAAAAGTGGTAGTGAGTTTCATCATTTAGAAGCATAAAAACAAAATGCAGCCTCTCCACTCTTTCTGTATTTCACATGTGGTATTTGCAGTAGGCTAGTATGTTCAGATCTCAGGTCACGTATAGGAACATATGAAGACAGACATTCAGTACGGTACAGACGTGCTAGGTCATTTAAAGCTTTAAAAACAAGTAAGCGAACTTTCAGATTGATCCTAGATAATACAGGTGACCAGTGAAGGTTTTTCAAAACAGGAATGATATTCTCTTTCTTGTATTTGTTAGGATCTGTGCTACTGCATTTTGAACAAGTAGTAAGGGATTTATTGTTTTCTTGGGAAGCCCACAAAACAGAGCATTACAATCATATCCACATCAATGTGAGCAATGGAGAAGTCAAATTAACGTGTCTAAATATCATCTAGTTCTATCCCAGGGAAGAGGGCTGTTGCCTACACAGATGACAAGACACAAAACGCTCAACTGTGCAAAACACGCATAAGGACATCAGTCAGGAGGAACAAGGTAAAGTGTTTTTACTTCTTCACCATGGTCATGTACTTTCACTCCAAGCACTGTCATATGAAATAACTGTGGAAACGACCTCCCCAACATTTTGGGTTGTTGCATTTTGCTTCAATGAATTTTAACCTTTTCTTTTAGACATTAAGAGGAAGGACACATTCACCCTTGCTAGAGATTCAGTTGTTCTTTAAGATGTCAAGGTGAGAATTAACCACTTCAGGTATAAGTCAATCCACATGACTGAAAAAGGGGCGATGAACAGGATATGGGGCTTCTTCTAGTTATAAAGTATAATCATCATCATTAAATGATCTAAGACTACTGAAGTATAAGCTGAGTCCCTGACTGAATCATTAGCAAACTCATCCTTGTAGAGTGCAGCTACTATATATTCAGTGGCATTTCCTTAAAACAACTGTATTCCCATATTCTGAATATGGAGTGTGATAATGTAGAGAATGTTGGACTTGTAATAACTAATTGAATAATAATAATAATAATCAATGAAAGTGCTTAAAAGTATCAACAAATGCCTTCAAAGTACTTGACGTGTACTTTGCTTTCGAAAGTGAAATATAATTCACGCTTACGTAAGATTTCTCTTGACTTCTCAGGAGTCTACTAACTCCAAGGACAAGTAACATCACACACCATTATTTAAGTGCTGATGTTGGAGCTGCAATACTACTACCAAGACAAAAAATGATACAGGTAACACTGCTTTCAGATTTCTAAGAATTGCTAAAATAGTATGTTTACAGAGCATTCAGTCTCATAAAGAAAATAAGTTGAGAATATGACAAGTTCCTACCATCTCAAACACTGCCAATCTAGAATAAAAAGGAAGTACTTGAACGCCTACTGTAATCAAACTCAAACCAGAACATATCAGTGCATGACAATGAAATGTAGTCACAATATTTCCTCTACCCATTCAAGTCCCAAAAAGGACCGAGGAACTTACCGGAGGCGATCCCTGGATTTCAAACAGAGCACAATGTAGCCAATGTAGGGGAGAAGATCACAGAGAGCTCTTCTCAGATTGCTCAGAGTCAGCCCCAGGACCCTGTCCTGACTGAAGGAGACAAAGTGGTCAAACAGGTAGGTAGAAATGAGCAAGGAACAGAGGGTATGGTTATTCTTGCATTGTTTTGTTCGTCTGTCAAAGAAAAGAGTGCTTCTGAGTTTTGTCAATGTTCATCTTTATTTTAGGAGAAGAAGAAACGGTGGTATCACACTTTGCTCAAGTGTATGATACCATGTGTGTACAGCAGACATCACCAAAGGAACAGGAGACACCTGAGTAGAGAACAAGAATATGAAAAGACTGATGGAAAAAAAGCACCAGGAGAAATCCACTGAATATGCACAATCTCGTACAGTATTTCAATGAAAAGTTTCACTGTTGTTTTTAGTGTGGTCGTATTGCATACATTTAAAACAATGTGTCTTGTTTAATTAACTATTTCATTTCCTTTAGTAAAAAGTGTTGTTTACTGTAGTCCTAGCATGAATGCAATTGTTAGAAAAAACTTGAATGTAAAACTGAATGTTTCATACAATATGGGTTTTTGTTAACCCACACACCTAAGTGAAATGTTTGATTACGTTTACAAGACATAACACATACTTCAGTTGAGTGTGAAAGGGAACAACAGAGAAAGTCACAAACAAAACATTTTTGAAGGACTTTAGAAATGAAAAAAATAAAGAATTTTTCAACAAGATGTCTGTCTATAGCGAGTTTCATTTGAGATAGTCTTTTCTTAGAAGTGCAAGAGTGGTATTCCCTACAACTTATTCCCCAATTTTATCATTCTCAGAAATTAAGAGACGGAAACCACACCTACTGTAATATTAGACCTTGTAACAAGGGAACTAGGTTTCAGTGGCTTAAAAGGTGCATAAAGAGGCTCATGTATAATGACCTCCAGTGTCCCACAGGTTTCCCAAATCATTTCTTCAAGTATGGAAAAAGAGGAAATAAAGTGTCTACAGAAAGCGTATATCCCCTTGAACTTTGTTCAGTTTGTTGGGCCAGTGCCTGAGTTTCATGCACTTAAATGAGGACTTCGTTCTCACACCACATATTTTATACCACTTTTAATGGGAAAAAATGAAACCTTAGAATTGTGTACATTTTCACCCACGTGTTCATATTTGGTAGAAGCCCTTTTCACAGCAATTTCAGCTGTGAGTCTGTTGGTATAGGGCTCCACCACCTCTGCACCCCCAAGATTTGACAATATTTGAGAATTTGAGAAGTCTGTCTGGTTTAGCTGAAGAATCAGCTAAGGTAAGTTTCAGCGTTTCATTTGGCTGTGTATATGTTTTACTTTTTAACTTTTTTTTGGAATATACTAAACTTAATTGTTATCATATACTCTTTTTCAAATACCTATTAGAATATGATTTACACAAAACCCAAAAGAAATACAGTTCAGGACTTTCATGAATCTAGTTAAAGCAATTTTAAAGTGAGCTGACCAATAACTACTGTAAATCTATAGAATCTATAGTCAGCCCCAGGACCCTATCCTGACAAACAAACAGTAAAACTAAAACACAGATCACTTAGCTTCCTATTGCATGAAGCAGATGACTGAATGACCAAGCCTAACTAGTAGCCAGAACCCCAGTTAACCCTCCGTAACACAAAGTTTAACTACACGACAGGAACTCTTTCGCACTGAGTGAAAATCATAAATGGATCCATAACTTTACATCATTTTACTATGTTGTGCCAATACCTGCATTTACATTTAGAACTAATGATGTCATAGAACACGGACCAGCATCACAGGAGTTCCAAGTGTCTCCAAGGAGACAACAGAACCTCAGTTGTGTTTAATATACACACTTTGAAACATACTGTAACACTCACTTAACATGTCTGGTTTAGTTGAAGAATCGGCTAAGGTAAGTTTCAGGGTTTAATGGTGGGATGGTACCTGTGCTTTTTTCCCCCAACCGTTAGAATATGATTCGCACCAAACCCAAAAGAAAGACTGCACAGTTCAGGAACTTCATGAACCTAGCAACTGTAAAATAAGCTTACAAACAACTGAATTGAAATGCAAAAAAGTTCAGAGAAAGGCACAAACTATGTTTACTTGGGGTTTACAAAATTAAAGCTAACTCAAATTGTAATGATAAACAATCATGCTGCCAATTTACAGAGAAATATCATGTTTTTGGAATAATGTATTATTTGTTATATAGGAACCCAGTATAATGGAATCCCTTGCGATCCTGTCTGCAGAGATAAAGGTTAGCATTTTTTTCTCTTTAGCTCTGTCATTCCCAGAAATATAATGAACAGAAATATATTTTGCCAATCTTTTCATAGTAATCCAAACAACTCTGCGTGTATCTGACATTTGTAATATTTATCTACCGCAGTATAACTTTTCTGGCAAGGTGATTGGTATTGTACCTTGAAAGAAAACTGATTGGAAATGTCATGTACTCTATGGTTTCTATTGATGTCAAGTGGCAAATGTTGACTGGTGATGTTATGTGAATCTTAAGAAATGCTCATTTTTCAATCGTGTCTATGTTTCTCAGAATTTGAGACAGAGAGGCCAATCTCTACAATCCGAGCTGAGGGCATTTCTTGGAATGGAAAGGTAAGAGCAACGTGTTCTTTGATATTCTCTTAAGACTCTTCGCCAGATTTAACGATGAAAAATGTCAATAATAATAACAAACATGATTTGATATAGCGCCTTGAAAGGTGGCTTCTTTACAGAATGACAAAACCAACAACAATAAATAATACACAAGATATGCATGATGACAATACACAGAGGAGACAGTAGATGGTCATTGTCAGTGTATTCTGAAGGTAGTTTTCCAATTTTTTGGAACAGGGGTAAAAGAGGCCACCTCTACTAGAATCTCTGTCCTAACCAAAAGTGTAACAAAGTATAATAATAATAATAATAATAATAATAATAAACTTTATAGAGCACCTTTCATACAAATAGTGCTTTGGTACTTTACAAACCAAGCGTAAAAAGAAAATATTAAAATTAAGAGATATACTTTCAGTTGTAAAGGAAAACACAGCAATACAGTAAAGCAACATAAATGTCAATTAAATAAATACATAAAAATTAGAAAAGTCGTAATAAAATAAGAACAATTAAAGAGAACTAAAAAAAGAAACAGAAATAGAAAGAACAAAGAACCACTTTAACTAAAAGCAAAATTAAAAAAATATATTTTCAAATGTTTTTTAAAACAATATACCGAGCTTGACTGCCTCATAAAAAGTGGTAGTGAGTTTCATCATTTAGAAGCATAAAAACAAAAAGCAGCCTCTCCACTCTTTCTGTATTTCACATGTGGTATTTGCAGTAGGCCAGTATGTGCAGATCTCAGCTCACGTATAGGAACATATGAGACAGACATTCAGTAAGGTACAGATGTGCTAGGTCATTTAAAGCTTTAAAAACAAGTAAGCGAACTTTCAGATTGATCCTAGATAGTACAGGTGACCAGTGAAGGTTTTTCAAAACAGGAATGATATTCTCTTTCTTGTATTTGTTAGGATCTGTGCTACTGCATTTTGATCAAGTAGTAAGGGATTTATTGTTTTCTTGGGAAGCCCACAAAACAGAGCATTACAATCATATCCACATCAATGTGAGCAATGGAGAAGTCAAATTAACGTGTCTAAATATCATCTAGCTCTATCCCAGGGAAGAGGGCTGTTGCCTACACAGATGACAAGACACAAAACGCTCAACTGTGCAAAACACGCATAAGGACATCAGTCAGGAGGAACAAGGTAAAGTGTTTAAACTTCTTCACCATGGTCATGTACTTTCACTCCAAGCACTGTCATATGAAATAACTGTGGAAACGACCTCCCCAACATTTTGGGTTGTTGCATTTTGCTTCAATGAATTTTAACCTTTTCTTTTAGACATTAAGAGGAAGGACACATTCACCCTTGCTAGAGATTCAGTTGTTCTTTGAGATGTCAAGGTGAGAATTAACCACTTCAGGTATAAGTCAATCCACATGACTGAAAAAGGGGCGATGAACAGGATATGGGGCTTCTTCTAGTTATAAAGTATAATCATCATCATTAAATGATCTAAGACTACTGAAGTATAAGCTCGGTCCCTGACTGAAAAATTAGTAAACTCATCTTTGTAGAGTGCAGCTACTATATATTCAGTGGCATTTCCTTAAAACAACTGTATTCCCACATTCTGAATATGGAGTGTGATAATGTAGAGAATGTTGGACTTGTAATAACTAATTGAATAATAATAATAATAATCAATGAAAGTGCTTAAAAGTATCAACAAATGCCTTCAAAGTACTTGACGTGTACTTTGCTTTCGAAAGTGAAATATAATTCATGCTTACGTAAGATTTCTCTTGACTTCTCAGGAGTCTACTAACTCCAAGGACAAGTAACATCACACACCATTATTTAAGTGCTGATGTTGGAGCTGCAATACTACTACCAAGACAAAAAATGATACAGGTAACACTGCTCTCAGATTTCTAAGAATTGCTAAAATAGTATGTTCACAGAGCATTCAGTCTCATAAAGAAAATAAGTTGAGAATATGACAAGTTCCTACCATCTCAAACACTGCCAATCTAGAATAAAAAGGAAGTACTTGAACGCCTACTGTAATCAAACTCAAACCAGAACATATCAGTGCATGACAATGAAATGTAGTCACAATATTTCCTCTACCCATTCAAGTCCCAAAAAGGACCGAGGAACTTACCGGAGGCGATCCCTGGATTTCAAACAGAGCACCATGTAGCCAATGTAGGGGAGAAGATCACAGAGAGCTCTTCTCAGATTGCTCAGAGTCAGCCCCAGGACCCTGTCCTGACTGAAGGAGACAAAGTGGTCAAACAGGTAGGTAGAAATGAGCAAGGAACAGAGGGTATGGTTATTCTTGCATTGTTTTGTTCGTCTGTCAAAGAAAAGAGTGCTTCTGAGTTTTGTCAATGTTCATCTTTATTTTAGGAGAAGAAGAAACGGTGGTATCACACTTTGCTCAAGTGTATGATACCATGTGTGTACAGCAGACATCACCAAAGGAACAGGAGACACCTGAGTAGAGAACAAGAATATGAAAAGACTGATGGAAAAAAAGCACCAGGAGAAATCCACTGAATATGCACAATCTCGTACCGTACAGTATTTCAATGAAAAGTTTCACTGTTGTTTTTAGTGTGGTCGTATTGCATACATTTAAAACAATGTGTCTTGTTTAATTAACTATTTCATTTCCTTTAGTAAAAAGTGTTGTTTACTGTAGTCCTAGCATGAATGCAATTGTTAGAAAAAACTTGAATGTAAAACTGAATGTTTCATACAATATGGGTTTTTGTTAACCCACACACCTAAGTGAAATGTTTGATTACGTTTACAAGACATAACACATACTTCAGTTGAGTGTGAAAGGGAACAACAGAGAAAGTCACAAACAAAACATTTTTGAAGGACTTTAGAAATGAAAAAAATAAAGAATTTTTCAACAAGATGTCTGTCTATAGCGAGTTTCATTTGAGATAGTCTTTTCTTAGAAGTGCAAGAGTGGTATTCCCTACAACTTATTCCCCAATTTTATCATTCTCAGAAATTAGGAGACGGAAACCACACCTACTGTAATATTAGACCTTGTAACAAGGGAACTAGGTTTCAGTGGCTTAAAAGGTGCATAAAGAGGCTCATGTATAATGACCTCCAGTGTCCCACAGGTTTCCCAAATCATTTCTTCAAGTATGGAAAAAGAGGAAATAAAGTGTCTACAGAAAGCGTATATCCCCTTGAACTTTGTGCAGTTTGTTGGGCCAGTGCCTGAGTTTCATGCACTTAAAAGAGGACTTCGTTCTCACACCACATATTTTATACCACTTTTAATGGGAAAAAATGAAACCTTAGAATTGTATACATTTTCACCCACGTGTTCATATTTGGTAGAAGCCCTTTTCACAGCAATTTCAGCTGTGAGTCTGTTGGTATAGGGCTCCACCACCTCTGCACCCCCAAGATTTGACAATATTTGAGAATTTGAGAAGTCTGTCTGGTTTAGCTGAAGAATCAGCTAAGGTAAGTTTCAGCGTTTCATTTGGCTGTGTATATGTTTTACTTTTTAACTTTTTTTTGAATATACTAAACTTAATTGTTATCATAAACTCTTTTTCAAATACCTATTAGAATATGATTTGCACAAAACCCAAAAGAAATACAGTTCAGGACTTTCATGAATCTAGTTAAAGCAATTTTAAAGTGAGCTGACCAATAACTACTGTAAATCTATAGAACAAAAACAAACAGTAAAACTAAAACACAGATCCCTTAGCTTCCTATTGCATGAAGCAGATGACTGAATGACCAAGCCTAACTAGTAGCCAGAACCCCAGTTAACCCTCTGTAACACAAAGTTTAACTACACGACAGGAACTCTTTCGCACTGAGTGAAAATCATAAATGGATCCATAACTTTACATCATTTTACTATGTTGTGCCAATACCTGCATTTACATTTAGAACTAATGATGTCATAGAACACGGACCAGCATCACAGGAGTTCCAAGTGTCTCCAAGGAGACAACAGAACCTCAGTTGTGTTTAATATACACACTTTGAAACATACTGTAACACTCACTTAACATGTCTGGTTTAGTTGAAGAATCGGCTAAGGTAAGTTTCAGGGTTTAATGGTGGGATGGTACCTGTGCTTTTTTCCCCCAACCGTTAGAATATGATTCGCACCAAACCCAAAAGAAAGACTGCACAGTTCAGGAACTTCATGAACCTAGCAACTGTAAAATAAGCTTACAAACAACTGAATTGAAATGCAAAAAAGTTCAGAGAAAGGCACAAACTATGTTTACTTGGGGTTTACAAAATTAAAGCTAACTCAAATTGTAATGATAAACAATCATGCTGCCAATTTACAGAGAAATATCATGTTTTTGGAATAATGTATTATTTGTTATATAGGAACCCAGTATAATGGAATCCCTTGCGATCCTGTCTGCAGAGATAAAGGTTAGCATTTTTTTCTCTTTAGCTCTGTCATTCCCAGAAATATAATGAACAGAAATATATTTTGCCAATCTTTTCATAGTAATCCAAACAACTCTGCGTGTATCTGACATTTGTAATATTTATCTACCGCAGTATAACTTTTCTGGCAAGGTGATTGGTATTGTACCTTGAAAGAAAACTGATTGGAAATGTCATGTACTCTATGGTTTCTATTGATGTCAAGTGGCAAATGTTGACTGGTGATGTTATGTGAATCTTAAGAAATGCTCATTTTTCAATCGTGTCTATGTTTCTCAGAATTTGAGACAGAGAGGCCAATCTCTACAATCCAAGCTGAGGGCATTTCTTGGAATGGAAAGGTAAGAGCAACGTGTTCTTTGATATTCTCTTAAGACTCTTCGCCAGATTTAACGATGAAAAATGTCAATAATAATAACAAACATGATTTGATATAGCGCCTTGAAAGGTGGCTTCTTTACAGAATGACAAAACCAACAACAATAAATAATACACAAGATATGCATGATGACAATACACAGAGGAGACAGTAGATGGTCATTGTCAGTGTATTCTGAAGGTAGTTTTCCAATTTTTTGGAACAGGGGTAAAAGAGGCCACCTCTACTAGAATCTCTGTCCTAACCAAAAGTGTAACAAAGTATAATAATAATAATAATAATAATAATAATAAACTTTATTTATAGAGCACCTTTCATACAAATAGTGCTTTGGTGCTTTACAAACCAAGCGTAAAAAGAAAATATTAAAATTAAGAGATATACTTTCAGTTGTAAAGGAAAACACAGCAATACAGTGAAGCAACATAAATGTCAATTAAATAAATACATAAAAATTAGGAAAGTCGTAATAAAATAAGAACAATTAAAGAGAACTAAAAAAAGAAACCGAAATAGAAAGAACAAAGAACCACTTTAACTAAAAGCAAAATTAAAAAAATATATTTTCAAATGTTTTTTAAAACAATATACCGAGCTTGACTGCCTCATAAAAAGTGGTAGTGAGTTTCATCATTTAGAAGCATAAAAACAAAAAGCAGCCTCTCCACTCTTTCTGTATTTCACATGTGGTATTTGCAGTAGGCCAGTATGTGCAGATCTCAGCTCACGTATAGGAACATATGAGACAGACATTCAGTAAGGTACAGATGTGCTAGGTCATTTAAAGCTTTAAAAACAAGTAAGCGAACTTTCAGATTGATCCTAGATAGTACAGGTGACCAGTGAAGGTTTTTCAAAACAGGAATGATATTCTCTTTCTTGTATTTGTTAGGATCTGTGCTACTGCATTTTGAACAAGTAGTAAGGGATTTATTGTTTTCTTGGGAAGCCCACAAAACAGAGCATTACAATCATATCCACATCAATGTGAGCAATGGAGAAGTCAAATTAACGTGTCTAAATATCATCTAGCTCTATCCCAGGGAAGAGGGCTGTTGCCTACACAGATGACAAGACACAAAACGCTCAACTGTGCAAAACACGCATAAGGACATCAGTCAGGAGGAACAAGGTAAAGTGTTTAAACTTCTTCACCATGGTCATGTACTTTCACTCCAAGCACTGTCATATGAAATAACTGTGGAAACGACCTCCCCAACATTTTGGGTTGTTGCATTTTGCTTCAATGAATTTTAACCTTTTCTTTTAGACATTAAGAGGAAGGACACATTCACCCTTGCTAGAGATTCAGTTGTTCTTTGAGATGTCAAGGTGAGAATTAACCACTTCAGGTATAAGTCAATCCACATGACTGAAAAAGGGGCGATGAACAGGATATGGGGCTTCTTCTAGTTATAAAGTATAATCATCATCATTAAATGATCTAAGACTACTGAAGTATAAGCTCGGTCCCTGACTGAAAAATTAGTAAACTCATCTTTGTAGAGTGCAGCTACTATATATTCAGTGGCATTTCCTTAAAACAACTGTATTCCCACATTCTGAATATGGAGTGTGATAATGTAGAGAATGTTGGACTTGTAATAACTAATTGAATAATAATAATAATAATCAATGAAAGTGCTTAAAAGTATCAACAAATGCCTTCAAAGTACTTGACGTGTACTTTGCTTTCGAAAGTGAAATATAATTCATGCTTACGTAAGATTTCTCTTGACTTCTCAGGAGTCTACTAACTCCAAGGACAAGTAACATCACACACCATTATTTAAGTGCTGATGTTGGAGCTGCAATACTACTACCAAGACAAAAAATGATACAGGTAACACTGCTCTCAGATTTCTAAGAATTGCTAAAATAGTATGTTCACAGAGCATTCAGTCTCATAAAGAAAATAAGTTGAGAATATGACAAGTTCCTACCATCTCAAACACTGCCAATCTAGAATAAAAAGGAAGTACTTGAACGCCTACTGTAATCAAACTCAAACCAGAACATATCAGTGCATGACAATGAAATGTAGTCACAATATTTCCTCTACCCATTCAAGTCCCAAAAAGGACCGAGGAACTTACCGGAGGCGATCCCTGGATTTCAAACAGAGCACCATGTAGCCAATGTAGGGGAGAAGATCACAGAGAGCTCTTCTCAGATTGCTCAGAGTCAGCCCCAGGACCCTGTCCTGACTGAAGGAGACAAAGTGGTCAAACAGGTAGGTAGAAATGAGCAAGGAACAGAGGGTATGGTTATTCTTGCATTGTTTTGTTCGTCTGTCAAAGAAAAGAGTGCTTCTGAGTTTTGTCAATGTTCATCTTTATTTTAGGAGAAGAAGAAACGGTGGTATCACACTTTGCTCAAGTGTATGATACCATGTGTGTACAGCAGACATCACCAAAGGAACAGGAGACACCTGAGTAGAGAACAAGAATATGAAAAGACTGATGGAAAAAAAGCACCAGGAGAAATCCACTGAATATGCACAATCTCGTACCGTACAGTATTTCAATGAAAAGTTTCACTGTTGTTTTTAGTGTGGTCGTATTGCATACATTTAAAACAATGTGTCTTGTTTAATTAACTATTTCATTTCCTTTAGTAAAAAGTGTTGTTTACTGTAGTCCTAGCATGAATGCAATTGTTAGAAAAAACTTGAATGTAAAACTGAATGTTTCATACAATATGGGTTTTTGTTAACCCACACACCTAAGTGAAATGTTTGATTACGTTTACAAGACATAACACATACTTCAGTTGAGTGTGAAAGGGAACAACAGAGAAAGTCACAAACAAAACATTTTTGAAGGACTTTAGAAATGAAAAAAATAAAGAATTTTTCAACAAGATGTCTGTCTATAGCGAGTTTCATTTGAGATAGTCTTTTCTTAGAAGTGCAAGAGTGGTATTCCCTACAACTTATTCCCCAATTTTATCATTCTCAGAAATTAGGAGACGGAAACCACACCTACTGTAATATTAGACCTTGTAACAAGGGAACTAGGTTTCAGTGGCTTAAAAGGTGCATAAAGAGGCTCATGTATAATGACCTCCAGTGTCCCACAGGTTTCCCAAATCATTTCTTCAAGTATGGAAAAAGAGGAAATAAAGTGTCTACAGAAAGCGTATATCCCCTTGAACTTTGTGCAGTTTGTTGGGCCAGTGCCTGAGTTTCATGCACTTAAAAGAGGACTTCGTTCTCACACCACATATTTTATACCACTTTTAATGGGAAAAAATGAAACCTTAGAATTGTATACATTTTCACCCACGTGTTCATATTTGGTAGAAGCCCTTTTCACAGCAATTTCAGCTGTGAGTCTGTTGGTATAGGGCTCCACCACCTCTGCACCCCCAAGATTTGACAATATTTGAGAATTTGAGAAGTCTGTCTGGTTTAGCTGAAGAATCAGCTAAGGTAAGTTTCAGCGTTTCATTTGGCTGTGTATATGTTTTACTTTTTAACTTTTTTTTGAATATACTAAACTTAATTGTTATCATAAACTCTTTTTCAAATACCTATTAGAATATGATTTGCACAAAACCCAAAAGAAATACAGTTCAGGACTTTCATGAATCTAGTTAAAGCAATTTTAAAGTGAGCTGACCAATAACTACTGTAAATCTATAGAACAAAAACAAACAGTAAAACTAAAACACAGATCCCTTAGCTTCCTATTGCATGAAGCAGATGACTGAATGACCAAGCCTAACTAGTAGCCAGAACCCCAGTTAACCCTCTGTAACACAAAGTTTAACTACACGACAGGAACTCTTTCGCACTGAGTGAAAATCATAAATGGATCCATAACTTTACATCATTTTACTATGTTGTGCCAATACCTGCATTTACATTTAGAACTAATGATGTCATAGAACACGGACCAGCATCACAGGAGTTCCAAGTGTCTCCAAGGAGACAACAGAACCTCAGTTGTGTTTAATATACACACTTTGAAACATACTGTAACACTCACTTAACATGTCTGGTTTAGTTGAAGAATCGGCTAAGGTAAGTTTCAGGGTTTAATGGTGGGATGGTACCTGTGCTTTTTTCCCCCAACCGTTAGAATATGATTCGCACCAAACCCAAAAGAAAGACTGCACAGTTCAGGAACTTCATGAACCTAGCAACTGTAAAATAAGCTTACAAACAACTGAATTGAAATGCAAAAAAGTTCAGAGAAAGGCACAAACTATGTTTACTTGGGGTTTACAAAATTAAAGCTAACTCAAATTGTAATGATAAACAATCATGCTGCCAATTTACAGAGAAATATCATGTTTTTGGAATAATGTATTATTTGTTATATAGGAACCCAGTATAATGGAATCCCTTGCGATCCTGTCTGCAGAGATAAAGGTTAGCATTTTTTTCTCTTTAGCTCTGTCATTCCCAGAAATATAATGAACAGAAATATATTTTGCCAATCTTTTCATAGTAATCCAAACAACTCTGCGTGTATCTGACATTTGTAATATTTATCTACCGCAGTATAACTTTTCTGGCAAGGTGATTGGTATTGTACCTTGAAAGAAAACTGATTGGAAATGTCATGTACTCTATGGTTTCTATTGATGTCAAGTGGCAAATGTTGACTGGTGATGTTATGTGAATCTTAAGAAATGCTCATTTTTCAATCGTGTCTATGTTTCTCAGAATTTGAGACAGAGAGGCCAATCTCTACAATCCAAGCTGAGGGCATTTCTTGGAATGGAAAGGTAAGAGCAACGTGTTCTTTGATATTCTCTTAAGACTCTTCGCCAGATTTAACGATGAAAAATGTCAATAATAATAACAAACATGATTTGATATAGCGCCTTGAAAGGTGGCTTCTTTACAGAATGACAAAACCAACAACAATAAATAATACACAAGATATGCATGATGACAATACACAGAGGAGACAGTAGATGGTCATTGTCAGTGTATTCTGAAGGTAGTTTTCCAATTTTTTGGAACAGGGGTAAAAGAGGCCACCTCTACTAGAATCTCTGTCCTAACCAAAAGTGTAACAAAGTATAATAATAATAATAATAATAATAATAATAAACTTTATTTATAGAGCACCTTTCATACAAATAGTGCTTTGGTGCTTTACAAACCAAGCGTAAAAAGAAAATATTAAAATTAAGAGATATACTTTCAGTTGTAAAGGAAAACACAGCAATACAGTGAAACAACATAAATGTCAATTAAATAAATACATAAAAATTAGGAAAGTCGTAATAAAATAAGAACAATTAAAGAGAACTAAAAAAAGAAACCGAAATAGAAAGAACAAAGAACCACTTTAACTAAAAGCAAAATTAAAAAAATATATTTTCAAATGTTTTTTAAAACAATATACCGAGCTTGACTGCCTCATAAAAAGTGGTAGTGAGTTTCATCATTTAGAAGCATAAAAACAAAAAGCAGCCTCTCCACTCTTTCTGTATTTCACATGTGGTATTTGCAGTAGGCCAGTATGTGCAGATCTCAGCTCACGTATAGGAACATATGAGACAGACATTCAGTAAGGTACAGATGTGCTAGGTCATTTAAAGCTTTAAAAACAAGTAAGCGAACTTTCAGATTGATCCTAGATAGTACAGGTGACCAGTGAAGGTTTTTCAAAACAGGAATGATATTCTCTTTCTTGTATTTGTTAGGATCTGTGCTACTGCATTTTGAACAAGTAGTAAGGGATTTATTGTTTTCTTGGGAAGCCCACAAAACAGAGCATTACAATCATATCCACATCAATGTGAGCAATGGAGAAGTCAAATTAACGTGTCTAAATATCATCTAGCTCTATCCCAGGGAAGAGGGCTGTTGCCTACACAGATGACAAGACACAAAACGCTCAACTGTGCAAAACACGCATAAGGACATCAGTCAGGAGGAACAAGGTAAAGTGTTTAAACTTCTTCACCATGGTCATGTACTTTCACTCCAAGCACTGTCATATGAAATAACTGTGGAAACGACCTCCCCAACATTTTGGGTTGTTGCATTTTGCTTCAATGAATTTTAACCTTTTCTTTTAGACATTAAGAGGAAGGACACATTCACCCTTGCTAGAGATTCAGTTGTTCTTTGAGATGTCAAGGTGAGAATTAACCACTTCAGGTATAAGTCAATCCACATGACTGAAAAAGGGGCGATGAACAGGATATGGGGCTTCTTCTAGTTATAAAGTATAATCATCATCATTAAATGATCTAAGACTACTGAAGTATAAGCTGTGTCCCTGACTGAAAAATTAGTAAACTCATCTTTGTAGAGTGCAGCTACTATATATTCAGTGGCATTTCCTTAAAACAACTGTATTCCCACATTCTGAATATGGAGTGTGATAATGTAGAGAATGTTGGACTTGTAATAACTAATTGAATAATAATAATAATAATCAATGAAAGTGCTTAAAAGTATCAACAAATGCCTTCAAAGTACTTGACGTGTACTTTGCTTTCGAAAGTGAAATATAATTCATGCTTACGTAAGATTTCTCTTGACTTCTCAGGAGTCTACTAACTCCAAGGACAAGTAACATCACACACCATTATTTAAGTGCTGATGTTGGAGCTGCAATACTACTACCAAGACAAAAAATGATACAGGTAACACTGCTCTCAGATTTCTAAGAATTGCTAAAATAGTATGTTTACAGAGCATTCAGTCTCATAAAGAAAATAAGTTGAGAATATGACAAGTTCCTACCATCTCAAACACTGCCAATCTAGAATAAAAAGGAAGTACTTGAACGCCTACTGTAATCAAACTCAAACCAGAACATATCAGTGCATGACAATGAAATGTAGTCACAATATTTCCTCTACCCATTCAAGTCCCAAAAAGGACCGAGGAACTTACCGGAGGCGATCCCTGGATTTCAAACAGAGCACCATGTAGCCAATGTAGGGGAGAAGATCACAGAGAGCTCTTCTCAGATTGCTCAGAGTCAGCCCCAGGACCCTGTCCTGACTGAAGGAGACAAAGTGGTCAAACAGGTAGGTAGAAATGAGCAAGGAACAGAGGGTATGGTTATTCTTGCATTGTTTTGTTCGTCTGTCAAAGAAAAGAGTGCTTCTGAGTTTTGTCAATGTTCATCTTTATTTTAGGAGAAGAAGAAACGGTGGTATCACACTTTGCTCAAGTGTATGATACCATGTGTGTACAGCAGACATCACCAAAGGAACAGGAGACACCTGAGTAGAGAACAAGAATATGAAAAGACTGATGGAAAAAAAGCACCAGGAGAAATCCACTGAATATGCACAATCTCGTACCGTACAGTATTTCAATGAAAAGTTTCACTGTTGTTTTTAGTGTGGTCGTATTGCATACATTTAAAACAATGTGTCTTGTTTAATTAACTATTTCATTTCCTTTAGTAAAAAGTGTTGTTTACTGTAGTCCTAGCATGAATGCAATTGTTAGAAAAAACTTGAATGTAAAACTGAATGTTTCATACAATATGGGTTTTTGTTAACCCACACACCTAAGTGAAATGTTTGATTACGTTTACAAGACATAACACATACTTCAGTTGAGTGTGAAAGGGAACAACAGAGAAAGTCACAAACAAAACATTTTTGAAGGACTTTAGAAATGAAAAAAATAAAGAATTTTTCAACAAGATGTCTGTCTATAGCGAGTTTCATTTGAGATAGTCTTTTCTTAGAAGTGCAAGAGTGGTATTCCCTACAACTTATTCCCCAATTTTATCATTCTCAGAAATTAGGAGACGGAAACCACACCTACTGTAATATTAGACCTTGTAACAAGGGAACTAGGTTTCAGTGGCTTAAAAGGTGCATAAAGAGGCTCATGTATAATGACCTCCAGTGTCCCACAGGTTTCCCAAATCATTTCTTCAAGTATGGAAAAAGAGGAAATAAAGTGTCTACAGAAAGCGTATATCCCCTTGAACTTTGTGCAGTTTGTTGGGCCAGTGCCTGAGTTTCATGCACTTAAAAGAGGACTTCGTTCTCACACCACATATTTTATACCACTTTTAATGGGAAAAAATGAAACCTTAGAATTGTATACATTTTCACCCACGTGTTCATATTTGGTAGAAGCCCTTTTCACAGCAATTTCAGCTGTGAGTCTGTTGGTATAGGGCTCCACCACCTCTGCACCCCCAAGATTTGACAATATTTGAGAATTTGAGAAGTCTGTCTGGTTTAGCTGAAGAATCAGCTAAGGTAAGTTTCAGCGTTTCATTTGGCTGTGTATATGTTTTACTTTTTAACTTTTTTTTGAATATACTAAACTTAATTGTTATCATAAACTCTTTTTCAAATACCTATTAGAATATGATTTGCACAAAACCCAAAAGAAATACAGTTCAGGACTTTCATGAATCTAGTTAAAGCAATTTTAAAGTGAGCTGACCAATAACTACTGTAAATCTATAGAACAAAAACAAACAGTAAAACTAAAACACAGATCCCTTAGCTTCCTATTGCATGAAGCAGATGACTGAATGACCAAGCCTAACTAGTAGCCAGAACCCCAGTTAACCCTCTGTAACACAAAGTTTAACTACACGACAGGAACTCTTTCGCACTGAGTGAAAATCATAAATGGATCCATAACTTTACATCATTTTACTATGTTGTGCCAATACCTGCATTTACATTTAGAACTAATGATGTCATAGAACACGGACCAGCATCACAGGAGTTCCAAGTGTCTCCAAGGAGACAACAGAACCTCAGTTGTGTTTAATATACACACTTTGAAACATACTGTAACACTCACTTAACATGTCTGGTTTAGTTGAAGAATCGGCTAAGGTAAGTTTCAGGGTTTAATGGTGGGATGGTACCTGTGCTTTTTTCCCCCAACCGTTAGAATATGATTCGCACCAAACCCAAAAGAAAGACTGCACAGTTCAGGAACTTCATGAACCTAGCAACTGTAAAATAAGCTTACAAACAACTGAATTGAAATGCAAAAAAGTTCAGAGAAAGGCACAAACTATGTTTACTTGGGGTTTACAAAATTAAAGCTAACTCAAATTGTAATGATAAACAATCATGCTGCCAATTTACAGAGAAATATCATGTTTTTGGAATAATGTATTATTTGTTATATAGGAACCCAGTATAATGGAATCCCTTGCGATCCTGTCTGCAGAGATAAAGGTTAGCATTTTTTTCTCTTTAGCTCTGTCATTCCCAGAAATATAATGAACAGAAATATATTTTGCCAATCTTTTCATAGTAATCCAAACAACTCTGCGTGAATCTGACATTTGTAATATTTATCTACCGCAGTATAACTTTTCTGGCAAGGTGATTGGTATTGTACCTTGAAAGAAAACTGATTGGAAATGTCATGTACTCTATGGTTTCTATTGATGTCAAGTGGCAAATGTTGACTGGTGATGTTATGTGAATCTTAAGAAATGCTCATTTTTCAATCGTGTCTATGTTTCTCAGAATTTGAGACAGAGAGGCCAATCTCTACAATCCAAGCTGAGGGCATTTCTTGGAATGGAAAGGTAAGAGCAACGTGTTCTTTGATATTCTCTTAAGACTCTTCGCCAGATTTAACGATGAAAAATGTCAATAATAATATTAAACATGATTTGATATAGCGCCTTGAAAGGTGGCTTCTTTACAGAATGACAAAACCAACAACAATAAATAATACACAAGATATGCATGATGACAATACACAGAGGAGACAGTAGATGGTCATTGTCAGTGTATTCTGAAGGTAGTTTTCCAATTTTTTGGAACAGGGGTAAAAGAGGCCACCTCTACTAGAATCTCTGTCCTAACCAAAAGTGTAACAAAGTATAATAATAATAATAATAATAATAATAATAATAATAAACTTTATTTATAGAGCACCTTTCATACAAATAGTGCTTTGGTGCTTTACAAACCAAGCGTAAAAAGAAAATATTAAAATTAAGAGATATACTTTCAGTTGTAAAGGAAAACACAGCAATACAGTGAAGCAACATAAATGTCAATTAAATAAATACATAAAAATTAGGAAAGTCGTAATAAAATAAGAACAATTAAAGAGAACTAAAAAAAGAAACCGAAATAGAAAGAACAAAGAACCACTTTAACTAAAAGCAAAATTAAAAAAATATATTTTCAAATGTTTTTTAAAACAATATACCGAGCTTGACTGCCTCATAAAAAGTGGTAGTGAGTTTCATCATTTAGAAGCATAAAAACAAAAAGCAGCCTCTCCACTCTTTCTGTATTTCACATGTGGTATTTGCAGTAGGCCAGTATGTGCAGATCTCAGCTCACGTATAGGAACATATGAGACAGACATTCAGTAAGGTACAGATGTGCTAGGTCATTTAAAGCTTTAAAAACAAGTAAGCGAACTTTCAGATTGATCCTAGATAGTACAGGTGACCAGTGAAGGTTTTTCAAAACAGGAATGATATTCTCTTTCTTGTATTTGTTAGGATCTGTGCTACTGCATTTTGAACAAGTAGTAAGGGATTTATTGTTTTCTTGGGAAGCCCACAAAACAGAGCATTACAATCATATCCACATCAATGTGAGCAATGGAGAAGTCAAATTAACGTGTCTAAATATCATCTAGCTCTATCCCAGGGAAGAGGGCTGTTGCCTACACAGATGACAAGACACAAAACGCTCAACTGTGCAAAACACGCATAAGGACATCAGTCAGGAGGAACAAGGTAAAGTGTTTAAACTTCTTCACCATGGTCATGTACTTTCACTCCAAGCACTGTCATATGAAATAACTGTGGAAACGACCTCCCCAACATTTTGGGTTGTTGCATTTTGCTTCAATGAATTTTAACCTTTTCTTTTAGACATTAAGAGGAAGGACACATTCACCCTTGCTAGAGATTCAGTTGTTCTTTGAGATGTCAAGGTGAGAATTAACCACTTCAGGTATAAGTCAATCCACATGACTGAAAAAGGGGCGATGAACAGGATATGGGGCTTCTTCTAGTTATAAAGTATAATCATCATCATTAAATGATCTAAGACTACTGAAGTATAAGCTGTGTCCCTGACTGAAAAATTAGTAAACTCATCTTTGTAGAGTGCAGCTACTATATATTCAGTGGCATTTCCTTAAAACAACTGTATTCCCACATTCTGAATATGGAGTGTGATAATGTAGAGAATGTTGGACTTGTAATAACTAATTGAATAATAATAATAATAATCAATGAAAGTGCTTAAAAGTATCAACAAATGCCTTCAAAGTACTTGACGTGTACTTTGCTTTCGAAAGTGAAATATAATTCATGCTTACGTAAGATTTCTCTTGACTTCTCAGGAGTCTACTAACTCCAAGGACAAGTAACATCACACACCATTATTTAAGTGCTGATGTTGGAGCTGCAATACTACTACCAAGACAAAAAATGATACAGGTAACACTGCTCTCAGATTTCTAAGAATTGCTAAAATAGTATGTTTACAGAGCATTCAGTCTCATAAAGAAAATAAGTTGAGAATATGACAAGTTCCTACCATCTCAAACACTGCCAATCTAGAATAAAAAGGAAGTACTTGAACGCCTACTGTAATCAAACTCAAACCAGAACATATCAGTGCATGACAATGAAATGTAGTCACAATATTTCCTCTACCCATTCAAGTCCCAAAAAGGACCGAGGAACTTACCGGAGGCGATCCCTGGATTTCAAACAGAGCACCATGTAGCCAATGTAGGGGAGAAGATCACAGAGAGCTCTTCTCAGATTGCTCAGAGTCAGCCCCAGGACCCTGTCCTGACTGAAGGAGACAAAGTGGTCAAACAGGTAGGTAGAAATGAGCAAGGAACAGAGGGTATGGTTATTCTTGCATTGTTTTGTTCGTCTGTCAAAGAAAAGAGTGCTTCTGAGTTTTGTCAATGTTCATCTTTATTTTAGGAGAAGAAGAAACGGTGGTATCACACTTTGCTCAAGTGTATGATACCATGTGTGTACAGCAGACATCACCAAAGGAACAGGAGACACCTGAGTAGAGAACAAGAATATGAAAAGACTGATGGAAAAAAAGCACCAGGAGAAATCCACTGAATATGCACAATCTCGTACCGTACAGTATTTCAATGAAAAGTTTCACTGTTGTTTTTAGTGTGGTCGTATTGCATACATTTAAAACAATGTGTCTTGTTTAATTAACTATTTCATTTCCTTTAGTAAAAAGTGTTGTTTACTGTAGTCCTAGCATGAATGCAATTGTTAGAAAAAACTTGAATGTAAAACTGAATGTTTCATACAATATGGGTTTTTGTTAACCCACACACCTAAGTGAAATGTTTGATTACGTTTACAAGACATAACACATACTTCAGTTGAGTGTGAAAGGGAACAACAGAGAAAGTCACAAACAAAACATTTTTGAAGGACTTTAGAAATGAAAAAAATAAAGAATTTTTCAACAAGATGTCTGTCTATAGCGAGTTTCATTTGAGATAGTCTTTTCTTAGAAGTGCAAGAGTGGTATTCCCTACAACTTATTCCCCAATTTTATCATTCTCAGAAATTAGGAGACGGAAACCACACCTACTGTAATATTAGACCTTGTAACAAGGGAACTAGGTTTCAGTGGCTTAAAAGGTGCATAAAGAGGCTCATGTATAATGACCTCCAGTGTCCCACAGGTTTCCCAAATCATTTCTTCAAGTATGGAAAAAGAGGAAATAAAGTGTCTACAGAAAGTGTATACCCCCTTGAACTTTGTTCAGTTTGTTGCGCCAGTGCCTGAGTTTCATGCACTTAAATGAGGACTTCTTTCTCACACCACATATTTTATACCACTTTTAATGGGAAAAAATGAAACCTTAGAATTGTATACATTTTCACCCACGTGTTCATATTTGGTAGAAGCCCTTTTCACAGCAATTTCAGCTGTGAGTCTGTTGGTATAGGGCTCCACCACCTCTGCACCCCCAAGATTTGACAATATTTGAGAATTTGAGAAGTCTGTCTGGTTTAGCTGAAGAATCAGCTAAGGTAAGTTTCAGCGTTTCATTTGGCTGTGTATATGTTTTACTTTTTAACTTTTTTTTGAATATACTAAACTTAATTGTTATCATAAACTCTTTTTCAAATACCTATTAGAATATGATTTGCACAAAACCCAAAAGAAATACAGTTCAGGACTTTCATGAATCTAGTTAAAGCAATTTTAAAGTGAGCTGACCAATAACTACTGTAAATCTATAGAACAAAAACAAACAGTAAAACTAAAACACAGATCCCTTAGCTTCCTATTGCATGAAGCAGATGACTGAATGACCAAGCCTAACTAGTAGCCAGAACCCCAGTTAACCCTCTGTAACACAAAGTTTAACTACACGACAGGAACTCTTTCGCACTGAGTGAAAATCATAAATGGATCCATAACTTTACATCATTTTACTATGTTGTGCCAATACCTGCATTTACATTTAGAACTAATGATGTCATAGAACACGGACCAGCATCACAGGAGTTCCAAGTGTCTCCAAGGAGACAACAGAACCTCAGTTGTGTTTAATATACACACTTTGAAACATACTGTAACACTCACTTAACATGTCTGGTTTAGTTGAAGAATCGGCTAAGGTAAGTTTCAGGGTTTAATGGTGGGATGGTACCTGTGCTTTTTTCCCCCAACCGTTAGAATATGATTCGCACCAAACCCAAAAGAAAGACTGCACAGTTCAGGAACTTCATGAACCTAGCAACTGTAAAATAAGCTTACAAACAACTGAATTGAAATGCAAAAAAGTTCAGAGAAAGGCACAAACTATGTTTACTTGGGGTTTACAAAATTAAAGCTAACTCAAATTGTAATGATAAACAATCATGCTGCCAATTTACAGAGAAATATCATGTTTTTGGAATAATGTATTATTTGTTATATAGGAACCCAGTATAATGGAATCCCTTGCGATCCTGTCTGCAGAGATAAAGGTTAGCATTTTTTTCTCTTTAGCTCTGTCATTCCCAGAAATATAATGAACAGAAATATATTTTGCCAATCTTTTCATAGTAATCCAAACAACTCTGCGTGTATCTGACATTTGTAATATTTATCTACCGCAGTATAACTTTTCTGGCAAGGTGATTGGTATTGTACCTTGAAAGAAAACTGATTGGAAATGTCATGTACTCTATGGTTTCTATTGATGTCAAGTGGCAAATGTTGACTGGTGATGTTATGTGAATCTTAAGAAATGCTCATTTTTCAATCGTGTCTATGTTTCTCAGAATTTGAGACAGAGAGGCCAATCTCTACAATCCAAGCTGAGGGCATTTCTTGGAATGGAAAGGTAAGAGCAACGTGTTCTTTGATATTCTCTTAAGACTCTTCGCCAGATTTAACGATGAAAAATGTCAATAATAATAACAAACATGATTTGATATAGCGCCTTGAAAGGTGGCTTCTTTACAGAATGACAAAACCAACAACAATAAATAATACACAAGATATGCATGATGACAATACACAGAGGAGACAGTAGATGGTCATTGTCAGTGTATTCTGAAGGTAGTTTTCCAATTTTTTGGAACAGGGGTAAAAGAGGCCACCTCTACTAGAATCTCTGTCCTAACCAAAAGTGTAACAAAGTATAATAATAATAATAATAATAATAATAATAAACTTTATTTATAGAGCACCTTTCATACAAATAGTGCTTTGGTGCTTTACAAACCAAGCGTAAAAAGAAAATATTAAAATTAAGAGATATACTTTCAGTTGTAAAGGAAAACACAGCAATACAGTGAAGCAACATAAATGTCAATTAAATAAATACATAAAAATTAGGAAAGTCGTAATAAAATAAGAACAATTAAAGAGAACTAAAAAAAGAAACCGAAATAGAAAGAACAAAGAACCACTTTAACTAAAAGCAAAATTAAAAAAATATATTTTCAAATGTTTTTTAAAACAATATACCGAGCTTGACTGCCTCATAAAAAGTGGTAGTGAGTTTCATCATTTAGAAGCATAAAAACAAAAAGCAGCCTCTCCACTCTTTCTGTATTTCACATGTGGTATTTGCAGTAGGCCAGTATGTGCAGATCTCAGCTCACGTATAGGAACATATGAGACAGACATTCAGTAAGGTACAGATGTGCTAGGTCATTTAAAGCTTTAAAAACAAGTAAGCGAACTTTCAGATTGATCCTAGATAGTACAGGTGACCAGTGAAGGTTTTTCAAAACAGGAATGATATTCTCTTTCTTGTATTTGTTAGGATCTGTGCTACTGCATTTTGAACAAGTAGTAAGGGATTTATTGTTTTCTTGGGAAGCCCACAAAACAGAGCATTACAATCATATCCACATCAATGTGAGCAATGGAGAAGTCAAATTAACGTGTCTAAATATCATCTAGCTCTATCCCAGGGAAGAGGGCTGTTGCCTACACAGATGACAAGACACAAAACGCTCAACTGTGCAAAACACGCATAAGGACATCAGTCAGGAGGAACAAGGTAAAGTGTTTAAACTTCTTCACCATGGTCATGTACTTTCACTCCAAGCACTGTCATATGAAATAACTGTGGAAACGACCTCCCCAACATTTTGGGTTGTTGCATTTTGCTTCAATGAATTTTAACCTTTTCTTTTAGACATTAAGAGGAAGGACACATTCACCCTTGCTAGAGATTCAGTTGTTCTTTGAGATGTCAAGGTGAGAATTAACCACTTCAGGTATAAGTCAATCCACATGACTGAAAAAGGGGCGATGAACAGGATATGGGGCTTCTTCTAGTTATAAAGTATAATCATCATCATTAAATGATCTAAGACTACTGAAGTATAAGCTGTGTCCCTGACTGAAAAATTAGTAAACTCATCTTTGTAGAGTGCAGCTACTATATATTCAGTGGCATTTCCTTAAAACAACTGTATTCCCACATTCTGAATATGGAGTGTGATAATGTAGAGAATGTTGGACTTGTAATAACTAATTGAATAATAATAATAATAATCAATGAAAGTGCTTAAAAGTATCAACAAATGCCTTCAAAGTACTTGACGTGTACTTTGCTTTCGAAAGTGAAATATAATTCATGCTTACGTAAGATTTCTCTTGACTTCTCAGGAGTCTACTAACTCCAAGGACAAGTAACATCACACACCATTATTTAAGTGCTGATGTTGGAGCTGCAATACTACTACCAAGACAAAAAATGATACAGGTAACACTGCTCTCAGATTTCTAAGAATTGCTAAAATAGTATGTTTACAGAGCATTCAGTCTCATAAAGAAAATAAGTTGAGAATATGACAAGTTCCTACCATCTCAAACACTGCCAATCTAGAATAAAAAGGAAGTACTTGAACGCCTACTGTAATCAAACTCAAACCAGAACATATCAGTGCATGACAATGAAATGTAGTCACAATATTTCCTCTACCCATTCAAGTCCCAAAAAGGACCGAGGAACTTACCGGAGGCGATCCCTGGATTTCAAACAGAGCACCATGTAGCCAATGTAGGGGAGAAGATCACAGAGAGCTCTTCTCAGATTGCTCAGAGTCAGCCCCAGGACCCTGTCCTGACTGAAGGAGACAAAGTGGTCAAACAGGTAGGTAGAAATGAGCAAGGAACAGAGGGTATGGTTATTCTTGCATTGTTTTGTTCGTCTGTCAAAGAAAAGAGTGCTTCTGAGTTTTGTCAATGTTCATCTTTATTTTAGGAGAAGAAGAAACGGTGGTATCACACTTTGCTCAAGTGTATGATACCATGTGTGTACAGCAGACATCACCAAAGGAACAGGAGACACCTGAGTAGAGAACAAGAATATGAAAAGACTGATGGAAAAAAAGCACCAGGAGAAATCCACTGAATATGCACAATCTCGTACCGTACAGTATTTCAATGAAAAGTTTCACTGTTGTTTTTAGTGTGGTCGTATTGCATACATTTAAAACAATGTGTCTTGTTTAATTAACTATTTCATTTCCTTTAGTAAAAAGTGTTGTTTACTGTAGTCCTAGCATGAATGCAATTGTTAGAAAAAACTTGAATGTAAAACTGAATGTTTCATACAATATGGGTTTTTGTTAACCCACACACCTAAGTGAAATGTTTGATTACGTTTACAAGACATAACACATACTTCAGTTGAGTGTGAAAGGGAACAACAGAGAAAGTCACAAACAAAACATTTTTGAAGGACTTTAGAAATGAAAAAAATAAAGAATTTTTCAACAAGATGTCTGTCTATAGCGAGTTTCATTTGAGATAGTCTTTTCTTAGAAGTGCAAGAGTGGTATTCCCTACAACTTATTCCCCAATTTTATCATTCTCAGAAATTAGGAGACGGAAACCACACCTACTGTAATATTAGACCTTGTAACAAGGGAACTAGGTTTCAGTGGCTTAAAAGGTGCATAAAGAGGCTCATGTATAATGACCTCCAGTGTCCCACAGGTTTCCCAAATCATTTCTTCAAGTATGGAAAAAGAGGAAATAAAGTGTCTACAGAAAGTGTATACCCCCTTGAACTTTGTTCAGTTTGTTGCGCCAGTGCCTGAGTTTCATGCACTTAAATGAGGACTTCTTTCTCACACCACATATTTTATACCACTTTTAATGGGAAAAAATGAAACCTTAGAATTGTATACATTTTCACCCACGTGTTCATATTTGGTAGAAGCCCTTTTCACAGCAATTTCAGCTGTGAGTCTGTTGGTATAGGGCTCCACCACCTCTGCACCCCCAAGATTTGACAATATTTGAGAATTTGAGAAGTCTGTCTGGTTTAGCTGAAGAATCAGCTAAGGTAAGTTTCAGCGTTTCATTTGGCTGTGTATATGTTTTACTTTTTAACTTTTTTTTGAATATACTAAACTTAATTGTTATCATAAACTCTTTTTCAAATACCTATTAGAATATGATTTGCACAAAACCCAAAAGAAATACAGTTCAGGACTTTCATGAATCTAGTTAAAGCAATTTTAAAGTGAGCTGACCAATAACTACTGTAAATCTATAGAACAAAAACAAACAGTAAAACTAAAACACAGATCCCTTAGCTTCCTATTGCATGAAGCAGATGACTGAATGACCAAGCCTAACTAGTAGCCAGAACCCCAGTTAACCCTCTGTAACACAAAGTTTAACTACACGACAGGAACTCTTTCGCACTGAGTGAAAATCATAAATGGATCCATAACTTTACATCATTTTACTATGTTGTGCCAATACCTGCATTTACATTTAGAACTAATGATGTCATAGAACACGGACCAGCATCACAGGAGTTCCAAGTGTCTCCAAGGAGACAACAGAACCTCAGTTGTGTTTAATATACACACTTTGAAACATACTGTAACACTCACTTAACATGTCTGGTTTAGTTGAAGAATCGGCTAAGGTAAGTTTCAGGGTTTAATGGTGGGATGGTACCTGTGCTTTTTTCCCCCAACCGTTAGAATATGATTCGCACCAAACCCAAAAGAAAGACTGCACAGTTCAGGAACTTCATGAACCTAGCAACTGTAAAATAAGCTTACAAACAACTGAATTGAAATGCAAAAAAGTTCAGAGAAAGGCACAAACTATGTTTACTTGGGGTTTACAAAATTAAAGCTAACTCAAATTGTAATGATAAACAATCATGCTGCCAATTTACAGAGAAATATCATGTTTTTGGAATAATGTATTATTTGTTATATAGGAACCCAGTATAATGGAATCCCTTGCGATCCTGTCTGCAGAGATAAAGGTTAGCATTTTTTTCTCTTTAGCTCTGTCATTCCCAGAAATATAATGAACAGAAATATATTTTGCCAATCTTTTCATAGTAATCCAAACAACTCTGCGTGTATCTGACATTTGTAATATTTATCTACCGCAGTATAACTTTTCTGGCAAGGTGATTGGTATTGTACCTTGAAAGAAAACTGATTGGAAATGTCATGTACTCTATGGTTTCTATTGATGTCAAGTGGCAAATGTTGACTGGTGATGTTATGTGAATCTTAAGAAATGCTCATTTTTCAATCGTGTCTATGTTTCTCAGAATTTGAGACAGAGAGGCCAATCTCTACAATCCAAGCTGAGGGCATTTCTTGGAATGGAAAGGTAAGAGCAACGTGTTCTTTGATATTCTCTTAAGACTCTTCGCCAGATTTAACGATGAAAAATGTCAATAATAATAACAAACATGATTTGATATAGCGCCTTGAAAGGTGGCTTCTTTACAGAATGACAAAACCAACAACAATAAATAATACACAAGATATGCATGATGACAATACACAGAGGAGACAGTAGATGGTCATTGTCAGTGTATTCTGAAGGTAGTTTTCCAATTTTTTGGAACAGGGGTAAAAGAGGCCACCTCTACTAGAATCTCTGTCCTAACCAAAAGTGTAACAAAGTATAATAATAATAATAATAATAATAATAATAAACTTTATTTATAGAGCACCTTTCATACAAATAGTGCTTTGGTGCTTTACAAACCAAGCGTAAAAAGAAAATATTAAAATTAAGAGATATACTTTCAGTTGTAAAGGAAAACACAGCAATACAGTGAAGCAACATAAATGTCAATTAAATAAATACATAAAAATTAGGAAAGTCGTAATAAAATAAGAACAATTAAAGAGAACTAAAAAAAGAAACCGAAATAGAAAGAACAAAGAACCACTTTAACTAAAAGCAAAATTAAAAAAATATATTTTCAAATGTTTTTTAAAACAATATACCGAGCTTGACTGCCTCATAAAAAGTGGTAGTGAGTTTCATCATTTAGAAGCATAAAAACAAAAAGCAGCCTCTCCACTCTTTCTGTATTTCACATGTGGTATTTGCAGTAGGCCAGTATGTGCAGATCTCAGCTCACGTATAGGAACATATGAGACAGACATTCAGTAAGGTACAGATGTGCTAGGTCATTTAAAGCTTTAAAAACAAGTAAGCGAACTTTCAGATTGATCCTAGATAGTACAGGTGACCAGTGAAGGTTTTTCAAAACAGGAATGATATTCTCTTTCTTGTATTTGTTAGGATCTGTGCTACTGCATTTTGAACAAGTAGTAAGGGATTTATTGTTTTCTTGGGAAGCCCACAAAACAGAGCATTACAATCATATCCACATCAATGTGAGCAATGGAGAAGTCAAATTAACGTGTCTAAATATCATCTAGCTCTATCCCAGGGAAGAGGGCTGTTGCCTACACAGATGACAAGACACAAAACGCTCAACTGTGCAAAACACGCATAAGGACATCAGTCAGGAGGAACAAGGTAAAGTGTTTAAACTTCTTCACCATGGTCATGTACTTTCACTCCAAGCACTGTCATATGAAATAACTGTGGAAACGACCTCCCCAACATTTTGGGTTGTTGCATTTTGCTTCAATGAATTTTAACCTTTTCTTTTAGACATTAAGAGGAAGGACACATTCACCCTTGCTAGAGATTCAGTTGTTCTTTGAGATGTCAAGGTGAGAATTAACCACTTCAGGTATAAGTCAATCCACATGACTGAAAAAGGGGCGATGAACAGGATATGGGGCTTCTTCTAGTTATAAAGTATAATCATCATCATTAAATGATCTAAGACTACTGAAGTATAAGCTGTGTCCCTGACTGAAAAATTAGTAAACTCATCTTTGTAGAGTGCAGCTACTATATATTCAGTGGCATTTCCTTAAAACAACTGTATTCCCACATTCTGAATATGGAGTGTGATAATGTAGAGAATGTTGGACTTGTAATAACTAATTGAATAATAATAATAATAATCAATGAAAGTGCTTAAAAGTATCAACAAATGCCTTCAAAGTACTTGACGTGTACTTTGCTTTCGAAAGTGAAATATAATTCATGCTTACGTAAGATTTCTCTTGACTTCTCAGGAGTCTACTAACTCCAAGGACAAGTAACATCACACACCATTATTTAAGTGCTGATGTTGGAGCTGCAATACTACTACCAAGACAAAAAATGATACAGGTAACACTGCTCTCAGATTTCTAAGAATTGCTAAAATAGTATGTTTACAGAGCATTCAGTCTCATAAAGAAAATAAGTTGAGAATATGACAAGTTCCTACCATCTCAAACACTGCCAATCTAGAATAAAAAGGAAGTACTTGAACGCCTACTGTAATCAAACTCAAACCAGAACATATCAGTGCATGACAATGAAATGTAGTCACAATATTTCCTCTACCCATTCAAGTCCCAAAAAGGACCGAGGAACTTACCGGAGGCGATCCCTGGATTTCAAACAGAGCACCATGTAGCCAATGTAGGGGAGAAGATCACAGAGAGCTCTTCTCAGATTGCTCAGAGTCAGCCCCAGGACCCTGTCCTGACTGAAGGAGACAAAGTGGTCAAACAGGTAGGTAGAAATGAGCAAGGAACAGAGGGTATGGTTATTCTTGCATTGTTTTGTTCGTCTGTCAAAGAAAAGAGTGCTTCTGAGTTTTGTCAATGTTCATCTTTATTTTAGGAGAAGAAGAAACGGTGGTATCACACTTTGCTCAAGTGTATGATACCATGTGTGTACAGCAGACATCACCAAAGGAACAGGAGACACCTGAGTAGAGAACAAGAATATGAAAAGACTGATGGAAAAAAAGCACCAGGAGAAATCCACTGAATATGCACAATCTCGTACCGTACAGTATTTCAATGAAAAGTTTCACTGTTGTTTTTAGTGTGGTCGTATTGCATACATTTAAAACAATGTGTCTTGTTTAATTAACTATTTCATTTCCTTTAGTAAAAAGTGTTGTTTACTGTAGTCCTAGCATGAATGCAATTGTTAGAAAAAACTTGAATGTAAAACTGAATGTTTCATACAATATGGGTTTTTGTTAACCCACACACCTAAGTGAAATGTTTGATTACGTTTACAAGACATAACACATACTTCAGTTGAGTGTGAAAGGGAACAACAGAGAAAGTCACAAACAAAACATTTTTGAAGGACTTTAGAAATGAAAAAAATAAAGAATTTTTCAACAAGATGTCTGTCTATAGCGAGTTTCATTTGAGATAGTCTTTTCTTAGAAGTGCAAGAGTGGTATTCCCTACAACTTATTCCCCAATTTTATCATTCTCAGAAATTAGGAGACGGAAACCACACCTACTGTAATATTAGACCTTGTAACAAGGGAACTAGGTTTCAGTGGCTTAAAAGGTGCATAAAGAGGCTCATGTATAATGACCTCCAGTGTCCCACAGGTTTCCCAAATCATTTCTTCAAGTATGGAAAAAGAGGAAATAAAGTGTCTACAGAAAGCGTATATCCCCTTGAACTTTGTGCAGTTTGTTGGGCCAGTGCCTGAGTTTCATGCACTTAAAAGAGGACTTCGTTCTCACACCACATATTTTATACCACTTTTAATGGGAAAAAATGAAACCTTACAATTGTATACATTTTCACCCACGTGTTCATATTTGGTAGAAGCCCTTTTCACAGCAATTTCAGCTGTGAGTCTGTTGGTATAGGGCTCCACCACCTCTGCACCCCCAAGATTTGACAATATTTGAGAATTTGAGAAGTCTGTCTGGTTTAGCTGAAGAATCAGCTAAGGTAAGTTTCAGCGTTTCATTTGGCTGTGTATATGTTTTACTTTTTAACTTTTTTTTTGAATATACTAAACTTAATTGTTATCATAAACTCTTTTTCAAATACCTATTAGAATATGATTTGCACAAAACCCAAAAGAAATACAGTTCAGGACTTTCATGAATCTAGTTAAAGCAATTTTAAAGTGAGCTGACCAATAACTACTGTAAATCTATAGAACAAAAACAAACAGTAAAACTAAAACACAGATCCCTTAGCTTCCTATTGCATGAAGCAGATGACTGAATGACCAAGCCTAACTAGTAGCCAGAACCCCAGTTAACCCTCCGTAACACAAAGTTTAACTACACGACAGGAACTCTTTCGCACTGAGTGAAAATCATAAATGGATCCATAACTTTACATCATTTTACTATGTTGTGCCAATACCTGCATTTACATTTAGAACTAATGATGTCATAGAACACGGACCAGCATCACAGGAGTTCCAAGTGTCTCCAAGGAGACAACAGAACCTCAGTTGTGTTTAATATACACACTTTGAAACATACTGTAACACTCACTTAACATGTCTGGTTTAGTTGAAGAATCGGCTAAGGTAAGTTTCAGGGTTTAATGGTGGGATGGTACCTGTGCTTTTTTCCCCCAACCGTTAGAATATGATTCGCACCAAACCCAAAAGAAAGACTGCACAGTTCAGGAACTTCATGAACCTAGCAACTGTAAAATAAGCTTACAAACAACTGAATTGAAATGCAAAAAAGTTCAGAGAAAGGCACAAACTATGTTTACTTGGGGTTTACAAAATTAAAGCTAACTCAAATTGTAATGATAAACAATCATGCTGCCAATTTACAGAGAAATATCATGTTTTTGGAATAATGTATTATTTGTTATATAGGAACCCAGTATAATGGAATCCCTTGCGATCCTGTCTGCAGAGATAAAGGTTAGCATTTTTTTCTCTTTAGCTCTGTCATTCCCAGAAATATAATGAACAGAAATATATTTTGCCAATCTTTTCATAGTAATCCAAACAACTCTGCGTGTATCTGACATTTGTAATATTTATCTACCGCAGTATAACTTTTCTGGCAAGGTGATTGGTATTGTACCTTGAAAGAAAACTGATTGGAAATGTCATGTACTCTATGGTTTCTATTGATGTCAAGTGGCAAATGTTGACTGGTGATGTTATGTGAATCTTAAGAAATGCTCATTTTTCAATCGTGTCTATGTTTCTCAGAATTAGAGACAGAGAGGCCAATCTCTGCAATCCGAGCTGAGGGCATTTCTTGGAATGGAAAGGTAAGAGCAACGTGTTCTTTGATATTCTCTTAAGACTCTTCGCCAGATTTAACGATGAAAAATGTCAATAATAATAACAAACATGATTTGATATAGCGCCTTGAAAGGTGGCTTCTTTACAGAATGACAAAACCAACAACAATAAATAATACACAAGATATGCATGATGACAATACACAGAGGAGACAGTAGATGGTCATTGTCAGTGTATTCTGAAGGTAGTTTTCCAATTTTTTGGAACAGGGGTAAAAGAGGCCACCTCTACTAGAATCTCTGTCCTAACCAAAAGTGTAACAAAGTAAAAAAATAATAATAATAATAATAATAATAATAATAAACTTTATTTATAGAGCACCTTTCATACAAATAGTGCTTTGGTGCTTTACAAACCAAGCGTAAAAAGAAAATATTAAAATTAAGAGATATACTTTCAGTTGTAAAGGAAAACACAGCAATACAGTGAAGCAACATAAATGTCAATTAAATAAATACATAAAAATTAGGAAAGTCGTAATAAAATAAGAACAATTAAAGAGAACTAAAAAAAGAAACCGAAATAGAAAGAACAAAGAACCACTTTAACTAAAAGCAAAATTAAAAAAATATATTTTCAAATGTTTTTTAAAACAATGTACCGAGCTTGACTGCCTCATAAAAAGTGGTAGTGAGTTTCATCATTTAGAAGCATAAAAACAAAAGGCAGCCTCTCCACTCTTTCTGTATTTCACATGTGGTATTTGCAGTAGGCCAGTATGTGCAGATCTCAGCTCACGTATAGGAACATATGAAGACAGACATTCAGTAAGGTACAGACGTGCTAGGTCGTTTAAAGCTTTAAAAACAAGTAAAAGAACTTTCAGATTGATCCTAGATAATACAGGTGACCAGTGAAGGTTTTTCAAAACAGGAATGATATTCTCTTTCTTGTATTTGTTAGGATCTGTGCTACTGCATTTTGAACAAGTAGTAAGGGATTTATTGTTTTCTTGGGAAGCCCACAAAACAGAGCATTACAATCATATCCACATCAATGTGAGCAATGGAGAAGTCAAATTAACGTGTCTAAATATCATCTAGTTCTATCCCAGGGAAGAGGGCTGTTGCCTACACAGATGACAAGACACAAAACGCTCAACTGTGCAAAACACGCATAAGGACATCAGTCAGGAGGAACAAGGTAAAGTGTTTTTACTTCTTCACCATGGTCATGTACTTTCACTCCAAGCACTGTCATATGAAATAACTGTGGAAACGACCTCCCCAACATTTTGGGTTGTTGCATTTTGCTTCAATGAATTTTAACCTTTTCTTTTAGACATTAAGAGGAAGGACACATTCACCCTTGCTAGAGATTCAGTTGTTCTTTGAGATGTCAAGGTGAGAATTAACCACTTCAGGTATAAGTCAATCCACATGACTGAAAAAGGGGCGATGAACAGGATATGGGGCTTCTTCTAGTTATAAAGTATAATCATCATCATTAAATGATCTAAGACTACTGAAGTATAAGCTCGGTCCCTGACTGAAAAATTAGTAAACTCATCTTTGTAGAGTGCAGCTACTATATATTCAGTGGCATTTCCTTAAAACAACTGTATTCCCACATTCTGAATATGGAGTGTGATAATGTAGAGAATGTTGGACTTGTAATAACTAATTGAATAATAATAATAATAATCAATGAAAGTGCTTAAAAGTATCAACAAATGCCTTCAAAGTACTTGACGTGTACTTTGCTTTCGAAAGTGAAATATAATTCATGCTTACGTAAGATTTCTCTTGACTTCTCAGGAGTCTACTAACTCCAAGGACAAGTAACATCACACACCATTATTTAAGTGCTGATGTTGGAGCTGCAATACTACTACCAAGACAAAAAATGATACAGGTAACACTGCTCTCAGATTTCTAAGAATTGCTAAAATAGTATGTTTACAGAGCATTCAGTCTCATAAAGAAAATAAGTTGAGAATATGACAAGTTCCTACCATCTCAAACACTGCCAATCTAGAATAAAAAGGAAGTACTTGAACGCCTACTGTAATCAAACTCAAACCAGAACATATCAGTGCATGACAATGAAATGTAGTCACAATATTTCCTCTACCCATTCAAGTCCCAAAAAGGACAGAGGAACTTACCGGAGGCGATCCCTGGATTTCAAACAGAGCATAATGTAGCCAATGTAGGGGAGAAGATCACAGAGAACTCTTCTCAGATTGCTCAGAGTCAGCCCCAGGACCCTGTCCTGACTGAAGGAGACAAAGTGGTCAAACAGGTAGGTAGAAATGAGCAAGGAACAGAGGGTATGGTTATTCTTGCATTGTTTTGTTCGTCTGTCAAAGAAAACAGTGCTTCTGAGTTTTGTCAATGTTCATCTTTATTTTAGGAGAAGAAGAAACGGTGGTATCACACTTTGCTCAAGTGTATGATACCATGTGTGTACAGCAGACATCACCAAAGGAACAGGAGACACCTGAGTAGAGAACAAGAATATGAAAAGACTGATGGAAAAAAGCACCAGGAGAAATCCACTGAATATGCACAATCTCGTACCGTACAGTATTTCAATGAAAGGTTTCACTGTTGTTTTTAGTGTGGTCGTATTGCATACATTTAAAACAATGTGTCTTGTTCAATTAACTATTCCATTTCCTTTAGTAAAAAGTGTTGTTTACTGTAGTCCTAGCATGAATGCAATTGTTAGAAAAAACTTGAATGTAAAACTGAATGTTTCATACAATATGGGTTTTTGTTAACCCACACACCTAAGTGAAATGTTTGATTACGTTTACAAGACATAACACATACTTCAGTTGAGTGTGAAAGGGAACAACAGAGAAAGTCACAAACAAAACATTTTTGAAGGACTTTAGAAATGAAAAAAATAAAGAATTTTTCAACAAGATGTCTGTCTATAGCGAGTTTCATTTGAGATAGTCTTTTCTTAGAAGTGCAAGAGTGGTATTCCCTACAACTTATTCCCCAATTTTATCATTCTCAGAAATTAGGAGACGGAAACCACACCTACTGTAATATTAGACCTTGTAACAAGGGAACTAGGTTTCAGTGGCTTAAAAGGTGCATAAAGAGGCTCATGTATAATGACCTCCAGTGTCCCACAGGTTTCCCAAATCATTTCTTCAAGTATGGAAAAAGAGGAAATAAAGTGTCTACAGAAAGCGTATATCCCCTTGAACTTTGTTCAGTTTGTTGGGCCAGTGCCTGAGTTTCATGCACTTAAATGAGGACTTCGTTCTCACACCACATATTTTATACCACTTTTAATGGGAAAAAATGAAACCTTAGAATTGTATACATTTTCACCCACGTGTTCATATTTGGTAGAAGCCCTTTTCACAGCAATTTCAGCTGTGAGTCTGTTGGTATAGGGCTCCACCACCTCTGCACCCCCAAGATTTGACAATATTTGAGAATTTGAGAAGTCTGTCTAGTTTAGCTGAAGAATCAGCTAAGGTAAGTTTCAGCGTTTCATTTGGCTGTGTATATGTTTTACTTTTTAACTTTTTTTTTGAATATACTAAACTTAATTGTTATCATATACTCTTTTTCAAATACCTATTAGAATATGATTTGCACAAAACCCAAAAGAAATACAGTTCAGGACTTTCATGAATCTAGTTAAAGCAATTTTAAAGTGAGCTGACCAATAACTACTGTAAATCTATAGAACAAAAACAAACAGTAAAACTAAAACACAGATCCCTTAGCTTCCTATTGCATGAAGCAGATGACTGAATGACCAAGCCTAACTAGTAGCCAGAACCCCAGTTAACCCTCCGTAACACAAAGTTTAACTACACGACAGGAACTCTTTCGCACTGAGTGAAAATCATAAATGGATCCATAACTTTACATCATTTTACTATGTTGTGCCAATACCTGCATTTACATTTAGAACTAATGATGTCATAGAACACGGACCAGCATCACAGGAGTTCCAAGTGTCTCCAAGGAGACAACAGAACCTCAGTTGTGTTTAATATACACACTTTGAAACATACTGTAACACTCACTTAACATGTCTGGTTTAGTTGAAGAATCGGCTAAGTTAAGTTTCAGGGTTTAATGGTGGGATGGTACCTGTGCTTTTTTCCCCCAACCGTTAGAATATGATTCGCACCAAACCCAAAAGAAAGACTGCACAGTTCAGGAACTTCATGAACCTAGCAACTGTAAAATAAGCTTACAAACAACTGAATTGAAATGCAAAAAAGTTCAGAGAAAGGCACAAACTATGTTTACTTGGGGTTTACAAAATTAAAGCTAACTCAAATTGTAATGATAAACAATCATGCTGCCAATTTACAGAGAAATATCATGTTTTTGGAATAATGTATTATTTGTTATATAGGAACCCAGTATAATGGAATCCCTTGCGATCCTGTCTGCAGAGATAAAGGTTAGCATTTTTTTCTCTTTAGCTCTGTCATTCCCAGAAATATAATGAACAGAAATATATTTTGCCAATCTTTTCATAGTAATCCAAACAACTCTGCGTGTATCTGACATTTGTAATATTTATCTACCGCAGTATAACTTTTCTGGCAGGGTGATTGGTATTGTACCTTGAAAGAAAACTGATTGGAAATGTCATGTACTCTATGGTTTCTATTGATGTCAAGTGGCAAATGTTGACTGGTGATGTTATGTGAATCTTAAGAAATGCTCATTTTTCAATCGTGTCTATGTTTCTCAGAATTTGAGACAGAGAGGCCAATCTCTACAATCCGAGCTGAGGGCATTTCTTGGAATGGAAAGGTAAGAGCAACGTGTTCTTTGATATTCTCTTAAGACTCTTCGCCAGATTTAACGATGAAAAATGTCAATAATAATAACAAACATGATTTGATATAGCGCCTTGAAAGGTGGCTTCTTTACAGAATGACAAAACCAACAACAATAAATAATACACAAGATATGCATGATGACAATAGACAGAGGAGACAGTAGATGGTCATTGTCAGTGTATTCTGAAGGTAGTTTTCCAATTTTTTGGAACAGGGGTAAAAGAGGCCACCTCTACTAGAATCTCTGTCCTAACCAAAAGTGTAACAAAGTATAATAATAATAATAATAATAAACTTTATAGAGCACCTTTCATACAAATAGTGCTTTGGTACTTTACAAACCAAGCGTAAAAAGAAAATATTAAAATTAAGAGATATACTTTCAGTTGTAAAGGAAAACACAGCAATACAGTAAAGCAACATAAATGTCAATTAAATAAATACATAAAAATTAGGAAAGTCGTAATAAAATAAGAACAATTAAAGAGAACTAAAAAAAGAAACAGAAATAGAAAGAACAAAGAACCACTTTAACTAAAAGCAAAATTAAAAAAATATATTTTCAAATGTTTTTTAAAACAATATACCGAGCTTGACTGCCTCATAAAAAGTGGTAGTGAGTTTCATCATTTAGAAGCATAAAAACAAAAAGCAGCCTCTCCACTCTTTCTGTATTTCACATGTGGTATTTGCAGTAGGCCAGTATGTGCAGATCTCAGCTCACGTATAGGAACATATGAGACAGACATTCAGTAAGGTACAGATGTGCTAGGTCATTTAAAGCTTTAAAAACAAGTAAGAGAACTTTCAGATTGATCCTAGATAATACAGGTGACCAGTGAAGGTTTTTCAAAACAGGAATGATATTCTCTTTCTTGTATTTGTTAGGATCTGTGCTACTGCATTTTGAACAAGTAGTAAGGGATTTATTGTTTTCTTGGGAAGCCCACAAAACAGAGCATTACAATCATATCCACATCAATGTGAGCAATGGAGAAGTCAAATTAACGTGTCTAAATATCATCTAGCTCTATCCCAGGGAAGAGGGCTGTTGCCTACACAGATGACAAGACACAAAACGCTCAACTGTGCAAAACACGCATAAGGACATCAGTCAGGAGGAACAAGGTAAAGTGTTTAAACTTCTTCACCATGGTCATGTACTTTCACTCCAAGCACTGTCATATGAAATAACTGTGGAAACGACCTCCCCAACATTTTGGGTTGTTGCATTTTGCTTCAATGAATTTTAACCTTTTCTTTTAGACATTAAGAGGAAGGACACATTCACCCTTGCTAGAGATTCAGTTGTTCTTTGAGATGTCAAGGTGAGAATTAACCACTTCAGGTATAAGTCAATCCACATGACTGAAAAAGGGGCGATGAACAGGATATGGGGCTTCTTCTAGTTATAAAGTATAATCATCATCATTAAATGATCTAAGACTACTGAAGTATAAGCTGTGTCCCTGACTGAAAAATTAGTAAACTCATCTTTGTAGAGTGCAGCTACTATATATTCAGTGGCATTTCCTTAAAACAACTGTATTCCCACATTCTGAATATGGAGTGTGATAATGTAGAGAATGTTGGACTTGTAATAACTAATTGAATAATAATAATAATAATCAATGAAAGTGCTTAAAAGTATCAACAAATGCCTTCAAAGTACTTGACGTGTACTTTGCTTTCGAAAGTGAAATATAATTCATGCTTACGTAAGATTTCTCTTGACTTCTCAGGAGTCTACTAACTCCAAGGACAAGTAACATCACACACCATTATTTAAGTGCTGATGTTGGAGCTGCAATACTACTACCAAGACAAAAAATGATACAGGTAACACTGCTCTCAGATTTCTAAGAATTGCTAAAATAGTATGTTTACAGAGCATTCAGTCTCATAAAGAAAATAAGTTGAGAATATGACAAGTTCCTACCATCTCAAACACTGCCAATCTAGAATAAAAAGGAAGTACTTGAACGCCTACTGTAATCAAACTCAAACCAGAACATATCAGTGCATGACAATGAAATGTAGTCACAATATTTCCTCTACCCATTCAAGTCCCAAAAAGGACCGAGGAACTTACCGGAGGCGATCCCTGGATTTCAAACAGAGCACAATGTAGCCAATGTAGGGGAGAAGATCACAGAGAACTCTTCTCAGATTGCTCAGAGTCAGCCCCAGGACCCTGTCCTGACTGAAGGAGACAAAGTGGTCAAACAGGTAGGTAGAAATGAGCAAGGAACAGAGGGTATGGTTATTCTTGCATTGTTTTGTTCGTCTGTCAAAGAAAACAGTGCTTCTGAGTTTTGTCAATGTTCATCTTTATTTTAGGAGAAGAAGAAACGGTGGTATCACACTTTGCTCAAGTGTATGATACCATGTGTGTACAGCAGACATCACCAAAGGAACAGGAGACACCTGAGTAGAGAACAAGAATATGAAAAGACTGATGGAAAAAAAGCACCAGGAGAAATCCACTGAATATGCACAATCTCGTACCGTACAGTATTTCAATGAAAAGTTTCACTGTTGTTTTTAGTGTGGTCGTATTGCATACATTTAAAACAATGTGTCTTGTTCAATTAACTATTCCATTTCCTTTAGTAAAAAGTGTTGTTTACTGTAGTCCTAGCATGAATGCAATTGTTAGAAAAAACTTGAATGTAAAACTGAATGTTTCATACAATATGGGTTTTTGTTAACCCACACACCTAAGTGAAATGTTTGATTACGTTTACAAGACATAACACATACTTCAGTTGAGTGTGAAAGGGAACAACAGAGAAAGTCACAAACAAAACATTTTTGAAGGACTTTAGAAATGAAAAAAATAAAGAATTTTTCAACAAGATGTCTGTCTATAGCGAGTTTCATTTGAGATAGTCTTTTCTTAGAAGTGCAAGAGTGGTATTCCCTACAACTTATTCCCCAATTTTATCATTCTCAGAAATTAGGAGACGGAAACCACACCTACTGTAATATTAGACCTTGTAACAAGGGAACTAGGTTTCAGTGGCTTAAAAGGTGCATAAAGAGGCTCATGTATAATGACCTCCAGTGTCCCACAGGTTTCCCAAATCATTTCTTCAAGTATGGAAAAAGAGGAAATAAAGTGTCTACAGAAAGCGTATATCCCCTTGAACTTTGTTCAGTTTGTTGGGCCAGTGCCTGAGTTTCATGCACTTAAATGAGGACTTCGTTCTCACACCACATATTTTATACCACTTTTAATGGGAAAAAATGAAACCTTAGAATTGTATACATTTTCACCCACGTGTTCATATTTGGTAGAAGCCCTTTTCACAGCAATTTCAGCTGTGAGTCTGTTGGTATAGGGCTCCACCACCTCTGCACCCCCAAGATTTGACAATATTTGAGAATTTGAGAAGTCTGTCTGGTTTAGCTGAAGAATCAGCTAAGGTAAGTTTCAGCGTTTCATTTGGCTGTGTATATGTTTTACTTTTTAACTTTTTTTTTGAATATACTAAACTTAATTGTTATCATATACTCTTTTTCAAATACCTATTAGAATATGATTTGCACAAAACCCAAAAGAAATACAGTTCAGGACTTTCATGAATCTAGTTAAAGCAATTTTAAAGTGAGCTGACCAATAACTACTGTAAATCTATAGAACAAAAACAAACAGTAAAACTAAAACACAGATCCCTTAGCTTCCTATTGCATGAAGCAGATGACTGAATGACCAAGCCTAACTAGTAGCCAGAACCCCAGTTAACCCTCCGTAACACAAAGTTTAACTACACGACAGGAACTCTTTCGCACTGAGTGAAAATCATAAATGGATCCATAACTTTACATCATTTTACTATGTTGTGCCAATACCTGCATTTACATTTAGAACTAATGATGTCATAGAACACGGACCAGCATCACAGGAGTTCCAAGTGTCTCCAAGGAGACAACAGAACCTCAGTTGTGTTTAATATACACACTTTGAAACATACTGTAACACTCACTTAACATGTCTGGTTTAGTTGAAGAATCGGCTAAGTTAAGTTTCAGGGTTTAATGGTGGGATGGTACCTGTGCTTTTTTCCCCCAACCGTTAGAATATGATTCGCACCAAACCCAAAAGAAAGACTGCACAGTTCAGGAACTTCATGAACCTAGCAACTGTAAAATAAGCTTACAAACAACTGAATTGAAATGCAAAAAAGTTCAGAGAAAGGCACAAACTATGTTTACTTGGGGTTTACAAAATTAAAGCTAACTCAAATTGTAATGATAAACAATCATGCTGCCAATTTACAGAGAAATATCATGTTTTTGGAATAATGTATTATTTGTTATATAGGAACCCAGTATAATGGAATCCCTTGCGATCCTGTCTGCAGAGATAAAGGTTAGCATTTTTTTCTCTTTAGCTCTGTCATTCCCAGAAATATAATGAACAGAAATATATTTTGCCAATCTTTTCATAGTAATCCAAACAACTCTGCGTGTATCTGACATTTGTAATATTTATCTACCGCAGTATAACTTTTCTGGCAAGGTGATTGGTATTGTACCTTGAAAGAAAACTGATTGGAAATGTCATGTACTCTATGGTTTCTATTGATGTCAAGTGGCAAATGTTGACTGGTGATGTTATGTGAATCTTAAGAAATGCTCATTTTTCAATCGTGTCTATGTTTCTCAGAATTTGAGACAGAGAGGCCAATCTCTACAATCCGAGCTGAGGGCATTTCTTGGAATGGAAAGGTAAGAGCAACGTGTTCTTTGATATTCTCTTAAGACTCTTCGCCAGATTTAACGATGAAAAATGTCAATAATAATAACAAACATGATTTGATATAGCGCCTTGAAAGGTGGCTTCTTTACAGAATGACAAAACCAACAACAATAAATAATACACAAGATATGCATGATGACAATAGACAGAGGAGACAGTAGATGGTCATTGTCAGTGTATTCTGAAGGTAGTTTTCCAATTTTTTGGAACAGGGGTAAAAGAGGCCACCTCTACTAGAATCTCTGTCCTAACCAAAAGTGTAACAAAGTATAATAATAATAATAATAAACTTTATATAGCACCTTTCATACAAATAGTGCTTTGGTACTTTACAAACCAAGCGTAAAAAGAAAATATTAAAATTAAGAGATATACTTTCAGTTGTAAAGGAAAACACAGCAATACAGTAAAGCAACATAAATGTCAATTAAATAAATACATAAAAATTAGGAAAGTCGTAATAAAATAAGAACAATTAAAGAGAACTAAAAAAAGAAACAGAAATAGAAAGAACAAAGAACCACTTTAACTAAAAGCAAAATTAAAAAAATATATTTTCAAATGTTTTTTAAAACAATATACCGAGCTTGACTGCCTCATAAAAAGTGGTAGTGAGTTTCATCATTTAGAAGCATAAAAACAAAAAGCAGCCTCTCCACTCTTTCTGTATTTCACATGTGGTATTTGCAGTAGGCCAGTATGTGCAGATCTCAGCTCACGTATAGGAACATATGAGACAGACATTCAGTAAGGTACAGATGTGCTAGGTCATTTAAAGCTTTAAAATCAAGTAAGAGAACTTTCAGAATGATCCTAGATAATACAGGTGACCAGTGAAGGTTTTTCAAAACAGGAATGATATTCTCTTTCTTGTATTTGTTAGGATCTGTGCTACTGCATTTTGAACAAGTAGTAAGGGATTTATTGTTTTCTTGGGAAGCCCACAAAACAGAGCATTACAATCATATCCACATCAATGTGAGCAATGGAGAAGTCAAATTAACGTGTCTAAATATCATCTAGCTCTATCCCAGGGAAGAGGGCTGTTGCCTACACAGATGACAAGACAAAAAACGCTCAACTGTGCAAAACACGCATAAGGACATCAGTCAGGAGGAACAAGGTAAAGTGTTTAAACTTCTTCACCATGGTCATGTACTTTCACTCCAAGCACTGTCATATGAAATAACTGTGGAAACGACCTCCCCAACATTTTGGGTTGTTGCATTTTGCTTCAATGAATTTTAACCTTTTCTTTTAGACATTAAGAGGAAGGACACATTCACCCTTGCTAGAGATTCAGTTGTTCTTTGAGATGTCAAGGTGAGAATTAACCACTTCAGGTATAAGTCAATCCACATGACTGAAAAAGGGGCGATGAACAGGATATGGGGCTTCTTCTAGTTATAAAGTATAATCATCATCATTAAATGATCTAAGACTACTGAAGTATAAGCTGTGTCCCTGACTGAAAAATTAGTAAACTCATCTTTGTAGAGTGCAGCTACTATATATTCAGTGGCATTTCCTTAAAACAACTGTATTCCCACATTCTGAATATGGAGTGTGATAATGTAGAGAATGTTGGACTTGTAATAACTAATTGAATAATAATAATAATAATCAATGAAAGTGCTTAAAAGTATCAACAAATGCCTTCAAAGTACTTGACGTGTACTTTGCTTTCGAAAGTGAAATATAATTCATGCTTACGTAAGATTTCTCTTGACTTCTCAGGAGTCTACTAACTCCAAGGACAAGTAACATCACACACCATTATTTAAGTGCTGATGTTGGAGCTGCAATACTACTACCAAGACAAAAAATGATACAGGTAACACTGCTCTCAGATTTCTAAGAATTGCTAAAATAGTATGTTTACAGAGCATTCAGTCTCATAAAGAAAATAAGTTGAGAATATGACAAGTTCCTACCATCTCAAACACTGCCAATCTAGAATAAAAAGGAAGTACTTGAACGCCTACTGTAATCAAACTCAAACCAGAACATATCAGTGCATGACAATGAAATGTAGTCACAATATTTCCTCTACCCATTCAAGTCCCAAAAAGGACCGAGGAACTTACCGGAGGCGATCCCTGGATTTCAAACAGAGCACAATGTAGCCAATGTAGGGGAGAAGATCACAGAGAACTCTTCTCAGATTGCTCAGAGTCAGCCCCAGGACCCTGTCCTGACTGAAGGAGACAAAGTGGTCAAACAGGTAGGTAGAAATGAGCAAGGAACAGAGGGTATGGTTATTCTTGCATTGTTGTTTACTGTAGTCCTAGCATGAATGCAATTGTTAGAAAAAACTTGAATGTAAAACTGAATGTTTCATACAATATGGGTTTTTGTTAACCCACACACCTAAGTGAAATGTTTGATTACGTTTACAAGACATAACACATACTTCAGTTGAGTGTGAAAGGGAACAACAGAGAAAGTCACAAACAAAACATTTTTGAAGGACTTTAGAAATGAAAAAAATAAAGAATTTTTCAACAAGATGTCTGTCTATAGCGAGTTTCATTTGAGATAGTCTTTTCTTAGAAGTGCAAGAGTGGTATTCCCTACAACTTATTCCCCAATTTTATCATTCTCAGAAATTAGGAGACGGAAACCACACCTACTGTAATATTAGACCTTGTAACAAGGGAACTAGGTTTCAGTGGCTTAAAAGGTGCATAAAGAGGCTCATGTATAATGACCTCCAGTGTCCCACAGGTTTCCCAAATCATTTCTTCAAGTATGGAAAAAGAGGAAATAAAGTGTCTACAGAAAGCGTATATCCCCTTGAACTTTGTTCAGTTTGTTGGGCCAGTGCCTGAGTTTCATGCACTTAAATGAGGACTTCGTTCTCATACCACATATTTTATACCACTTTTAATGGGAAAAAATGAAACCTTAGAATTGTATACATTTTCACCCACGTGTTCATATTTGGTAGAAGCCCTTTTCACAGCAATTTCAGCTGTGAGTCTGTTGGTATAGGGCTCCACCACCTCTGCACCCCCAAGATTTGACAATATTTGAGAATTTGAGAAGTCTGTCTGGTTTAGCTGAAGAATCAGCTAAGGTAAGTTTCAGCGTTTCATTTGGCTGTGTATATGTTTTACTTTTTAACTTTTTTTTTGAATATACTAAACTTAATTGTTATCATATACTCTTTTTCAAATACCTATTAGAATATGATTTGCACAAAACCCAAAAGAAATACAGTTCAGGACTTTCATGAATCTAGTTAAAGCAATTTTAAAGTGAGCTGACCAATAACTACTGTAAATCTATAGAACAAAAACAAACAGTAAAACTAAAACACAGATCCCTTAGCTTCCTATTGCATGAAGCAGATGACTGAATGACCAAGCCTAACTAGTAGCCAGAACCCCAGTTAACCCTCCGTAACACAAAGTTTAACTACACGACAGGAACTCTTTCGCACTGAGTGAAAATCATAAATGGATCCATAACTTTACATCATTTTACTATGTTGTGCCAATACCTGCATTTACATTTAGAACTAATGATGTCATAGAACACGGACCAGCATCACAGGAGTTCCAAGTGTCTCCAAGGAGACAACAGAACCTCAGTTGTGTTTAATATACACACTTTGAAACATACTGTAACACTCAGTTAACATGTCTGGTTTCGTTGAAGAATCGGCTAAGGTAAGTTTCAGGGTTTAATGCTGGGATGGTACCTGTGCTTTTTTCCCCCAACCGTTAGAATATGATTCGCACCAAACCCAAAAGAAATACTGCACAGTTCAGGAACTTCATGAACCTAGCAACTGTAAAATAAGCTTACAAACAACTGAATTGAAATGCAAAAAAGTTCAGAGAAAGGCACAAACTATGTTTACTTGGGGTTTACAAAATTAAAGCTAACTCAAATTGTAATGATAAACAATCATGCTGCCAATTTACAGAGAAATATCATGTTTTTGGAATAATGTATTATTTGTTATATAGGAACCCAGTATAATGGAATCCCTTGCGATCCTGTCTGCAGAGATAAAGGTTAGCATTTTTTTCTCTTTAGCTCTGTCATTCCCAGAAATATAATGAACAGAAATATATTTTGCCAATCTTTTCATAGTAATCCAAACAACTCTGCGTGTATCTGACATTTGTAATATTTATCTACCGCAGTATAACTTTTCTGGCAAGGTGATTGGTATTGTACCTTGAAAGAAAACTGATTGGAAATGTCATGTACTCTATGGTTTCTATTGATGTCAAGTGGCAAATGTTGACTGGTGATGTTATGTGAATCTTAAGAAATGCTCATTTTTCAATCGTGTCTATGTTTCTCAGAATTTGAGACAGAGAGGCCAATCTCTACAATCCGAGCTGAGGGCATTTCTTGGAATGGAAAGGTAAGAGCAACGTGTTCTTTGATATTCTCTTAAGACTCTTCGCCAGATTTAACGATGAAAAATGTCAATAATAATAACAAACATGATTTGATATAGCGCCTTGAAAGGTGGCTTCTTTACAGAATGACAAAACCAACAACAATAAATAATACACAAGATATGCATGATGACAATAGACAGAGGAGACAGTAGATGGTCATTGTCAGTGTATTCTGAAGGTAGTTTTCCAATTTTTTGGAACAGGGGTAAAAGAGGCCACCTCTACTAGAATCTCTGTCCTAACCAAAAGTGTAACAAAGTATAATAATAATAATAATAATAAACTTTATAGAGCACCTTTCATACAAATAGTGCTTTGGTACTTTACAAACCAAGCGTAAAAAGAAAATATTAAAATTAAGAGATATACTTTCAGTTGTAAAGGAAAACACAGCAATACAGTAAAGCAACATAAATGTCAATTAAATAAATACATAAAAATTAGGAAAGTCGTAATAAAATAAGAACAATTAAAGAGAACTAAAAAAAGAAACAGAAATAGAAAGAACAAAGAACCACTTTAACTAAAAGCAAAATTAAAAAAATATATTTTCAAATGTTTTTTAAAACAATATACCGAGCTTGACTGCCTCATAAAAAGTGGTAGTGAGTTTCATCATTTAGAAGCATAAAAACAAAAAGCAGCCTCTCCACTCTTTCTGTATTTCACATGTGGTATTTGCAGTAGGCCAGTATGTGCAGATCTCAGCTCACGTATAGGAACATATGAGACAGACATTCAGTAAGGTACAGATGTGCTAGGTCGTTTAAAGCTTTAAAATCAAGTAAGAGAACTTTCAGATTGATCCTAGATAATACAGGTGACCAGTGAAGGTTTTTCAAAACAGGAATGATATTCTCTTTCTTGTATTTGTTAGGATCTGTGCTACTGCATTTTGAACAAGTAGTAAGGGATTTATTGTTTTCTTGGGAAGCCCACAAAACAGAGCATTACAATCATATCCACATCAATGTGAGCAATGGAGAAGTCAAATTAACGTGTCTAAATATCATCTAGCTCTATCCCAGGGAAGAGGGCTGTTGCCTACACAGATGACAAGACACAAAACGCTCAACTGTGCAAAACACGCATAAGGACATCAGTCAGGAGGAACAAGGTAAAGTGTTTAAACTTCTTCACCATGGTCATGTACTTTCACTCCAAGCACTGTCATATGAAATAACTGTGGAAACGACCTCCCCAACATTTTGGGTTGTTGCATTTTGCTTCAATGAATTTTAACCTTTTCTTTTAGACATTAAGAGGAAGGACACATTCACCCTTGCTAGAGATTCAGTTGTTCTTTGAGATGTCAAGGTGAGAATTAACCACTTCAGGTATAAGTCAATCCACATGACTGAAAAAGGGGCGATGAACAGGATATGGGGCTTCTTCTAGTTATAAAGTATAATCATCATCATTAAATGATCTAAGACTACTGAAGTATAAGCTGTGTCCCTGACTGAAAAATTAGTAAACTCATCTTTGTAGAGTGCAGCTACTATATATTCAGTGGCATTTCCTTAAAACAACTGTATTCCCACATTCTGAATATGGAGTGTGATAATGTAGAGAATGTTGGACTTGTAATAACTAATTGAATAATAATAATAATAATCAATGAAAGTGCTTAAAAGTATCAACAAATGCCTTCAAAGTACTTGACGTGTACTTTGCTTTCGAAAGTGAAATATAATTCATGCTTACGTAAGATTTCTCTTGACTTCTCAGGAGTCTACTAACTCCAAGGACAAGTAACATCACACACCATTATTTAAGTGCTGATGTTGGAGCTGCAATACTACTACCAAGACAAAAAATGATACAGGTAACACTGCTCTCAGATTTCTAAGAATTGCTAAAATAGTATGCCTACAGAGCATTCAGTCTCATAAAGAAAATAAGTTGAGAATATGACAAGTTCCTACCATCTCAAACACTGCCAATCTAGAATAAAAAGGAAGTACTTGAACGCCTACTGTAATCAAACTCAAACCAGAACATATCAGTGCATGACAATGAAATGTAGTCACAATATTTCCTCTACCCATTCAAGTCCCAAAAAGGACCGAGGAACTTACCGGAGGCGATCCCTGGATTTCAAACAGAGCACAATGTAGCCAATGTAGGGGAGAAGATCACAGAGAGCTCTTCTCAGATTGCTCAGAGTCAGCCCCAGGACCCTGTCCTGACTGAAGGAGACAAAGTGGTCAAACAGGTAGGTAGAAATGAGCAAGGAACAGAGGGTATGGTTATTCTTGCATTGTTTTGTTCGTCTGTCAAAGAAAAGAGTGCTTCTGAGTTTTGTCAATGTTCATCTTTATTTTAGGAGAAGAAGAAACGGTGGTATCACACTTTGCTCAAGTGTATGATACCATGTGTGTACAGCAGACATCACCAAAGGAACAGGAGACACCTGAGTAGAGAACAAGAATATGAAAAGACTGATGGAAAAAAAGCACCAGGAGAAATCCACTGAATATGCACAATCTCGTACCGTACAGTATTTCAATGAAAAGTTTCACTGTTGTTTTTAGTGTGGTCGTATTGCATACATTTAAAACAATGTGTCTTGTTTAATGAACTATTTCATTTCCTTTAGTAAAAAGTGTTGTTTACTGTAGTCCTAGCATGAATGCAATTGTTAGAAAAAACCTGAATGTAAAACTGAATGTTTCATACAATATGGGTTTTTGTTAACCCACACACCTAAGTGAAATGTTTGATTACGTTAACAAGACAGCCATTCAAAATGGGTGAGTTATTTTGCGGCATACCCCGGTGGGCGTGTCGCAGTATCACGCGGTGTCACGCAGTGTCACGTGGTTAATCGCGCGTCATTTGACGCTCTGCCGGAAACTATCCGGCGTCACCTTGTAAAACCGCCAGGGGGAGCTTAACCTCTCATGTACAGCATTTGAGCCTTTAATTTTGAACAGTGTATTACAACATGTTAATCTTCAGTCATTAAAATGTTGGTATATTTTATGAAAGCAAGATTGCTCAGTTGGACAAAAGTACACAACCTACCTTTATCAGAAATATTTATGCATCAAAGCCTTTACCGAAGATATTACTAATAGTATTAATAATGGATGACTTTGGACAAGCTGTATACTCAAAGTATAATTTCTTTAGCACATTTGTACAAGCACTTGGAATCTGTCCAAACCATACTTTGTCAGGCATTTTGTTTTACTTCAACGGGCATAAAAACTTCCTTGCTTTTAACAGGGCGTTTCATAATTTCTAACTACGAAAATGATTTAAAATGCGACACCTATCATTCAACTAGAGCTTAAAATATCACAAGGAAAAATACACACCGGTATTCCATTTCTCCCTAAACATTGTAAGCTTCGAAGTCTTTAACTAACGTGATACCGGAGTCAACAAGCATACTTTTAGAATTTGATTAAAAGGGAATATAATATGGAATCGCGTATCTCAAGAATTTAATAACGGTATGATTATATCCGTGTACTGCGGCAGGGCTGTGTAGGGCTGTTTCGCCTGCCTGCTCATGCGAGCTGTCTTGTAGCCTACTGGTCTAGGTGCGTGACTACCAACGGGCAGGTTGTGTGTTCAAATCCAGCTGGTGCTGGACCTTCCAGTTTTATTTATTTATTTTTTAATCGCGTAACATAAACATATTACCGTATGCAAACTGTACTGTATACAATATGTATATGTATATTTAATGTCTTAACTGTGCCCGTTTAAGTACTGAATATTCATATCTAATTTTACCACTGAAGGGAAATCTTAACATAAACATACAGTATATGGCTGGTCTCGGTACTTTAAAGAAAACATACACACCAGTATTCCATTTCTCCCTAAACATTGTAAGCTTCGAAGTCTTTAACTAACGTGATACCGGAGTCAACAAGCATACTTTTAGAATTTGATTAAAAGGGAATATAATATGGAATCGCGTATCTCAAGAAATTAATAACGATATAATTATATTCATGTTGCAAAAGAACTGCAACGGACATAAAAACTCCCTTGCTTTTAACAGAGCGTTCCATAATTTCTAACTACGAAAATGCCAGGTGAAAGGATTTGTAAACATATTTTGTTAAAGCAAGTCAGTTTTTTCTGCAACACATAAAATACATTTTTCCAAGAAAGTTTAGCCTTTGTCACTAATGAAACCACTAAATAAAGACATAAATATAGAAATCTTAAGATTTGTTTTATTTAATGTTGGTAGCAGGATGAACTGTCAGAGTGTATATTTTGTTCGCAAAGTTGCTGCAAGATGTTAACAGTGAAAAAGGTATTTAGAAATGAGTTATTTCAAGATGAAAAAGAAAACATACACGAAACATGGTTTCATTACGACCAGAATCGGTCTTGAGATATTTTTAACTTGATTTACAGTATTTGAGAGGTATGTCTTAACACCGATACTACAGTGCTTAAGTACTGCTCACGTATATGTTTCTAGGTTTATATTATGCATTTCATACGGTCAAATTACTTTTGAGCAACTAATAAGAAGCGCGAAACGGTATGCATTTTACTTTCGTTTTGTGCTGGGACCCGTGGATTGATTAGAGATATCAAGTACATACAAGTCATTTTTTAAATGTTGTAGTTTGTCTTGAAAAAATGTTACGAGTACATCATCTATCAACAATCACACAGGTTCTGTTTCCATATTGCGGATTTTGGTTAGGTATTATCAAATCCAGTGGCGCTGTTAGTTTACTGAGTCCCATGTCACATGGTCTGTGATTGAAGCCTGTAAAACCGGTTTAATTCGTCACAGCCAGCACTCTTCAGGTGTGAGGGTCTTCTGCTCAGAATGAAACGCTAAAATGTTTGTGTATATTCTAATGGTAGTGGGGGCAGGGTGTGTGGGAACAGGTTTGGTTGAAATTGCATTAGAGATCTATGTTCTTCACACCTGAAACATTTTCTCTGAAAGCATTTTCTTCGCAGTTTAACCGATCTTGTTACAGCATGTTACAGTTTACTTTTATTAACCATATTAATTTTAAGTGCTTAATGTAAAATCTTGTAAAAATATATTTTCATTGTTCAAATATACATTAAGTCTGACTATCATATAATAAGTTAAATACAAAACTAAAGAAAAAATAGGGTTAAATATAATTCAAAATATTTTGCTAACAATGTTAACTGTTTATGAATAATAAAATGTATTAACTAAGGAGTAGGATGGCACAGTTGTTAGTATGTTTTTTGTTTTGTTTCTTTTTCATAAATACAACAGTAGTACCTGATGTCTCAGTGGCTTTCAAAATTAAATTATGCAATAAATAACCACATGTAAGACTCTGATGCTTAAAATGTTTAGGGAGAAAGTGGAATACTGGTGTGTATTTTTTCTTTAAACTACCAATACCAGCCATATACAGTCTGTAACGTAGGGATTTCTATATGTCTTTATTTAGTGGTTACATTAGTGACAAAGGCTAAACTTTTAGCTTCAGTAACGTGTACATATCTCCCCTTTTTATAAAACGACATGGTTGAAAACTGTTCCAGAGCCACTGTTGTTTCATCAGTGAAAAGTACATCATGAAATGCCTCTCCCTGTTCAATCCACTGGAAAAAAGAAAAGGAGCATAAAGCTTCTGATGGTCATAAACGATATTCATTTAGGAGCAGCATCAGAGGTATGTTTTTAACTGCACTGCGTTGGAGAGAATACCATAGTGTGTTTTTTTTTTACTCCCTGGCGGAAACTGGCTTCCAGAAGAATCAGTATGGCTCAGAGATTAAATAAAACTTCACTCGCACCAAACAAATGTATATTTCTAAATATCACAACATGATCGAATTTAAGTCATTTTAATAACAATGAATAGTCACCTATGCGTTACAATATAAACATTTATATTGATTTAAATTGCGTTTAAATCACCTTTATTTAAAACCCATAAATAAAGCTGATACTGTTTAGACTTTCAATTATTTAAAACTGTATTAAAGCAGCACGATACACAATGCAACGTAAATCGCTATCTTTGTCTTCTGTGTAATAATGTTCACCTCTCTGTCCAGCAAATTTACAGGTTAAAAACAATACTAGGCTGGGAAAACGATTTTTTTTTAAGAAATACAAAATGAGATATAATGATATGTTCCGGCTTAGACATTAACGAAGAGCATAACGCGTATACTGCATACACTGCAAGTACAACCCCCCTCTCTGCAGGAGTGCTGGCTGTGACGAATTGAACCGGTTTCACGGGTATTTTCAAAGTAGGAGGCGAGATTTCCAGCGAAAGACACTCCCCCCACCCTCAAAAACCCAGTAAGTACAGTACTTACTAGTTAAAGACTAGGCTCCCGACTACGGCGAACGGAACCCTTCTTTCATTAGAATACAATGAACATATTTTAGCCCTGAATGAATTAATAGCAAACATGGTTTACATAAAAGACATTTTTCCAAGAAAGTTTAGCCTTTGTCACTAATGAAACCACTAAATAAAGACATAAATATAAAAATCCTAAGATTTTTAAAATACATGACTTTGCTAAAATTTATTTGAAAATAAAAACAATTACAACCGCCAGGGGAGAGAGAGAACAGGGGAGGGATATTGGTTTTGCATAATGGGCGGGGCTATGGAAATTAGGTCTGTTTGGGAATGTGTAGTTACATGTTCTGGCTGTTTGTGAATTATCGTTGTTGAGTATGGAGTGTTGAGGTATTGATTTTGTGTAATGCTTTATGTTGAAAATTGAGGTGGATTTTGTTTATGATAAACAGGATTAACTGGGATGGGAGGAAGGTTTGGTTTTGCATAAGGGGCGGGATTATGATAATTGGAGGACTTTGCGAGAGTAAAATGGTTTGATATATTTGATTTTGTATTGTGGTTGTTATCTATGTTTTTGGTTGGTATTATGTTTATATGGTTGTTTTTGTTGGTTGGTTGTTATTATGGTTATTAATAATACGATCTATAGTTGAAATCTGAGCCTAAATAAAAAGAAAAAGCAAGTGATTAGGTTTATGAGCAATCTAATTACTTATTCGTTTAAAACGCTATATAAAATAAAGTTTATTATTAATTTGCTGGACAGAGCAGTGAATATTATTATGCATAAGACAAAGATAACGATCCTGATCAGTTTAGAAATCTGTGTACGCTGTAAGGTTTTTACTTCTTAAACTTTTAAAATACACGTTTTGAATAGAAAGAAATCCTCTTCCTGGTACAGTATGTATAGCAAACCAGCACGTCTTTTTTCTCCAATCAGAGGGGTGTCAGATGGTGTCAGCCAATCACCATTCTGCGTTGGGTAGCAACGGGTGACTGTTCTCAGGCGGAAGATGTAAACAGCTTAATGTTCGTGTTAAATAATTTTTTTAAATTTAATTAAACGGGCACAGTTAAGACATTAAATATACATATACATACTGTATACAGTACAGTTTGCATACGGTAATATGTTTATGTTACGCGATTAAAAAATAAATAAATAAAACTGGAAGGTCCAGCACCAGCTGGATTCGAACACACAACCTGCAAGTTGGTAGTCACGCACCTAGACCAGTAGGCTACAAGACAGCTCGCATGAGCAGGCAGGCGAAACAGCCCTACACAGCCCTGCCGCAGTACACGGATATAATCATACCGTTATTAAATTCTTAAGATACACGAATTCCATATTATATTCCCTTTTAATCAAATTCTAAAAGTATGCTTGTTGACTCCGGTATCACGTTAAAGACTTCGAAGCTTACAATGTTTAGGGAGAAATGGAATACTGGTGTGTATTTTTTTCTTTAAAGTACCAAGACCAGCTATATACTGTATGTTTATGTTCCAAAATTAATATCGTTTATGGCTTTCACACGCGTTACAGTATGCTCCTATTCTTTTTATGCTCAGCTACTAAGATTTCCCTTCAGTGGTAAAATTCAATATCTACAACGGGCACAGCAAAGACATTTACTGTAAGTCTTTCTACGACAGACCAACGGACCACGAGTGCCCCTGTCGGTCAACCAATCACGTACTGCGGTGCCGCGCGTCATCTTGCGTCATACTGAGCGACGTCACCTGCGGTACGTGTCTGTAACGCGCACTTTGAATGGCTGCATCTGTAACACATACTTCAGTTGAGTGTGAAAGGGAACAACAGAGAAAGTCACAAACAAAACATTTTTGAAGGACTTTAGAAATGAAAAAAATAAAGAATTTTTCAACAAGATGTCTGTCTATAGCGAGTTTCATTTGAGATAGTCTTTTCTTAGAAGTGCAAGAGTGGTATTCCCTACAACTTATTCCCCAATTTTATCATTCTCAGAAATTAGGAGACGGAAACCACACCTACTGTAATATTAGACCTTGTAACAAGGGAACTAGGTTTCAGTGGCTTAAAAGGTGCATAAAGAGGCTCATGTATAATGACCTCCAGTGTCCCACAGGTTTCCCAAATCATTTCTTCAAGTATGGAAAAAGAGGAAATAAAGTGTCTACAGAAAGCGAATATCCCCTTGAACTTTGTTCAGTTTGTTGCGCCAGTGCCTGAGTTTCATGCACTTAAATGAGGACTTCGTTCTCACACCACATATTTTATACCACTTTTAATGGGAAAAAATGAAACCTTAGAATTGTATACATTTTCACCCACGTGTTCATATTTTGCAGAAGCCCTTTTCACAGCAATTTCAGCTGTGAGTCTGTTGGTATAGGACTCCACCACCTCTGCACCCCCAAGATTTGACAATATTTGAGAATTTGAGAAGTCTGTCTGGTTTAGCTGAAGAATCAGCTAAGGTAAGTTTCAGCGTTTCATTTGGCTGTGTATATGTTTTACTTTTTAACTTTTTTTTTGAATATACTAAACTTAATTGTTATCATATACTCTTTTTCAAATACCTATTAGAATATGATTTGCACAAAACCCAAAAGAAATACAGTTCAGGACTTTCATGAATCTAGTTAAAGCAATTTTAAAGTGAGCTGACCAATAACTACTGTAAATCTATAGAACAAAAACAAACAGTAAAACTAAAACACAGATCTCTTAGCTTCCTATTGCATGAAGCAGATGACTGAATGACCAAGCCTAACTAGTAGCCAGAACCCCAGTTAACCCTCCGTAACACAAAGTTTAACTACACGACAGGAACTCTTTCGCACTGAGTGAAAATCATAAATGGATCCATAACTTTACATCATTTTACTATGTTGTGCCAATACCTGCATTTACATTTAGAACTAATGATGTCATAGAACACGGACCAGCATCACAGGAGTTCCAAGTGTCTCCAAGGAGACAACAGAACCTCAGTTGTGTTTAATATACACACTTTGAAACATACTGTAACACTCACTTAACATGTCTGGTTTAGTTGAAGAATCGGCTAAGGTAAGTTTCAGGGTTTAATGGTGGGATGGTACCTGTGCTTTTTTCCCCCAACCGTTAGAATATGATTCGCACCAAACCCAAAAGAAATACTGCACAGTTCAGGAACTTCATGAACCTAGCAACTGTAAAATAAGCTTACAAACAACTGAATTGAAATGCAAAAAAGTTCGGAGAAAGGCACAAACTATGTTTACTTGGGGTTTACAAAATTAAAGCTAACTCAAATTGTAATGATAAACAATCATGCTGCCAATTTACAGAGAAATATCATGTTTTTGGAATAATGTATTATTTGTTATATAGGAACCCAGTATAATGGAATCCCTTGCGATCCTGTCTGCAGAGATAAAGGTTAGCATTTTTTTCTCTTTAGCTCTGTCATTCCCAGAAATATAATGAACAGAAATATATTTTGCCAATCTTTTCATAGTAATCCAAACAACTCTGCGTGTATCTGACATTTGTAATATTTATCTACCGCAGTATAACTTTTCTGGCAAGGTGATTGGTATTGTACCTTGAAAGAAAACTGATTGGAAATGTCATGTACTCTATGGTTTCTATTGATGTCAAGTGGCAAATGTTGACTGGTGATGTTATGTGAATCTTAAGAAATGCTCATTTTTCAATCGTGTCTATGTTTCTCAGAATTTGAGACAGAGAGGCCAATCTCTGCAATCCGAGCTGAGGGCATTTCTTGGAATGGAAAGGTAAGAGCAACGTGTTCTTTGATATTCTCTTAAGACTCTTCGCCAGATTTAACGATGAAAAATGTCAATAATAATAACAAACATGATTTGATATAGCGCCTTGAAAGGTGGCTTCTTTACAGAATGACAAAACCAACAACAATAAATAATACACAAGATATGCATGATGACAATACACAGAGGAGACAGTAGATGGTCATTGTCAGTGTATTCTGAAGGTAGTTTTCCAATTTTTTGGAACAGGGGTAAAAGAGGCCACCTCTACTAGAATCTCTGTCCTAACCAAAAGTGTAACAAAGTATAATAATAATAATAATAATAATAATAATAATAATAATAATAATAATAAACTTTATAGAGCACCTTTCATACAAATAGTGCTTTGGTACTTTACAAACCAAGCGTAAAAAGAAAATATTAAAATTAAGAGATATACTTTCAGTTGTAAAGGAAAACACAGCAATACAGTAAAGCAACATAAATGTCAATTAAATAAATACATAAAAATTAGGAAAGTCGTAATAAAATAAGAACAATTAAAGAGAACTAAAAAAAGAAACAGAAATAGAAAGAACAAAGAACCACTTTAACTAAAAGCAAAATTAAAAAAATATATTTTCAAATGTTTTTTAAAACAATATACCGAGCTTGACTGCCTCATAAAAAGTGGTAGTGAGTTTCATCATTTAGAAGCATAAAAACAAAAAGCAGCCTCTCCACTCTTTCTGTATTTCACATGTGGTATTTGCAGTAGGCCAGTATGTGCAGATCTCAGCTCACGTATAGGAACATATGAAGACAGACATTCAGTAAGGTACAGATGTGCTAGGTCATTTAAAGCTTTAAAAACAAGTAAGCGAACTTTCAGATTGATCCTAGATAATACAGGTGACCAGTGAAGGTTTTTCAAAACAGGAATGATATTCTCTTTCTTGTATTTGTTAGGATCTGTGCTACTGCATTTTGAACAAGTAGTAAGGGATTTATTGTTTTCTTTGGGAAGCCCACAAAACAGAGCATTACAATCATATCCACATCAATGTGAGCAATGGAGAAGTCAAATTAACGTGTCTAAATATCATCTAGCTCTATCCCAGGGAAGAGGGCTGTTGCCTACACAGATGACAAGACACAAAACGCTCAACTGTGCAAAACACGCATAAGGACATCAGTCAGGAGGAACAAGGTAAAGTGTTTAAACTTCTTCACCATGGTCATGTACTTTCACTCCAAGCACTGTCATATGAAATAACTGTGGAAACGACCTCCCCAACATTTTGGGTTGTTGCATTTTGCTTCAATGAATTTTAACCTTTTCTTTTAGACATTAAGAGGAAGGACACATTCACCCTTGCTAGAGATTCAGTTGTTCTTTGAGATGTCAAGGTGAGAATTAACCACTTCAGGTATAAGTCAATCCACATGACTGAAAAAGGGGCGATGAACAGGATATGGGGCTTC